>NC_083614.1:28241613-28514113 GCF_963584025.1 Labrus mixtus | reverse complement strand
AGGCTACATCCTCTTCTTTTCTTCAGTCGTGTAACTTTCTATTTGTACATTATGTTTGGATTGGACTATAGATGGCTGTCAAGAATAAATAGCTGATGTCATGAAATAAACTGACCCACTTGTAAAACATCTCTACCATGCCCTAATTTCCCTAGAGAAACTACAGTATATAAAATATGCCTGATAACGTCCTTCACAACAACACGTATGCATCATTATACAACACATCAAATCATTCAGTAAATTCAGTGAAATTTACTCTGAGTTTCAGTGTATTTGTAAATTACCTGTCTGGAGCATGCATTGATGTCACCCAGTTTCAACAGCTGCTGTACCACCTCCAGATCATCGGGGCTCTCAGCGGCCGTCAGAGCAGCGAGCATCACCGGAGTGTAGCCTGCCTTGTTCACATTATCGGTTTCACATAGTCCTGAACAAACAAACAAACACAATGTTCTACTGAGCCAAGGACAGCGTTTGTGCAATTCATGCAGGGATATCTGCCTCCTTTACTTAGCCACCTTCCTTAGTTACAACTTGTGTTCAATATTTATGCACGTCCTCTCCTGCGTTCTGTGCTGTTGCGTGTGTTTGATTCTCACCGGTGTCGAGCAGAAGTTTGACCACGGGGAAGTTTGAGTGTGAAACGCTGTAGTGGAGGGCCATATTCCCATTGCCGTCCGTCAAGTTAACCACATACGGCAGGAGAGTAGGTGTGGTCAAGCCCACTTGACGCAGGTATAATCTGACTGTATCCGCCTGCGAGTCTTTCTGGCTGGAGACCTTGAACCACTCCTGGTAGAGCACCACTAAAACCTGACGCTACAGAGAGAGAAAGGAGAGGAGAGGAGGGTATAAATAAGCGAGGCAGCCATGGGCGGAATTTTTTTATTGTCCCCTGAACTTCGTTTTTTACAGTTTGGCCTGTTTAGCAGCTTGCATTTTCAGCCTGATGAATGGCACTGTGATCCACGTTATTGTACTTATGGAAGTCGAAGGGCTCCAACATAACATCGACAACAACTCTTGAGCTTAATCCTGAAACAAAACATGTTGTCATTTTTGTTTCAAACTATGAATTTATAAAGTGAATAAAGGGCATCGTTCTGCCACTAGAAGGTACTGAATACACAAGACTGTAGATGACACAGCATGGTGGGCTGATTGACAGTAAACAATATTAAAAGGATGGATCAGATTTTTCAAAAGAAGGTTGTTTCAGGTTCTTATTTACAGTCTGTATGTACAGTCTGCTGAACATATAGGAATAGAGTCATTGTATGGTTAAGAAATAAGAGCCCCAAAACAAAGGGCTGTCTGACAGTAAGGTCAAGAAACCAAATTTTCCCAACGGCATACAATGATTTATTTTCAATTGACTTTAAATATTTCTTTCTGGCTCTGCAATAGCTTAGCGGTTAGGTTGCGCGCCCCTTGTACACAGGTTGTAGTCCTCATCGCAGCGGCCATGGGTTGATATCTGACTTCGTCCCTTTGCTGCATGTCATCCCCCCTCTACTCTCTCCTCCCAACATTTCCTGTCTCTCTTCAGCCGTCCTATCTAATAAAGGCCCTACATTTTTTTTTTTTTTTTTTTTAAAAAGATGTTTTCCTTCGACCGTCCATTGCTGTACCATAGCTTCTGTGCCTGTACCTTTGCGTGCTTCTATAAACAGGTACTACTGCAGTTGAAACATTGACTATTGATAGGTTCCTTACACAAAGCCCACTTTAAAGAATCTGAACTACTTAACCTTTTGCACTCAAATCCTCTTTGATAAATTACAAGAAACCATTTTTTGACAGCTGTGAAGAGTTGAAACGACATCAAAAGAAATTCTTACCATTTCCTTGTCTGGGGATGAAACCTCTTCCATGCGGTCTTTGACATAAACACAGGCGTCTAAGAAACCTTTGTCAACTTTCTCCCTGGAAAGAAAGAACACATCACGCAGTAAGAAGCAGACCCAATTCTGGATATCTTTTTTCGTTTGAGCCAAGAATATCTGAACAGAAAAGAGAGTATCTGGGAAGTAAGGAATATCCAAATTGAACCCAGAACACTTCACATCTGCTCTTTTCAACGTTTTCTTTGCTGCTTTGTTCGAGTTTTATCGTGCAAAATAGCATGAAGTCCGCCTCACATATGGTCAAGAGACGGCTACTTTACTTCTTGTTTAAGTTTTGTCTGGGGTGAAAAACAAAAGATAAAAGATGCCTGGCGGGCCTCTGCAGAATACACACGCATCAGTCAGCGGTCTGACACATTGATGGCACATGCAAACCTCGATGGTAACAGTTTACCCTGATTCACTGCCCAATAATATTCACAGAGCGCTCATCTATCATGCATAGTCATACTGCAGCCCTCCAGCAGCAATAAGTCTGAGTGGATCACACTGTACTCCAGACATAACACACAAAACATGTACAAGCACACACACACACACACACACACAGGGATGATCAGGCAGGTGCTGAGTGATGGGTTAATATGAGTCCTGCCTCCTCTAAGAGAGACCCATCCTCTGTCTGGGCCCCCGGAGCCCCAGAGCTCCGTCCACACAGGTGACACAGAAATGTGATCGGTCAGTGACACTGATGACACCGCTGCCTCTTTTTTTTTTGCTTTTTGTCCCAAACATCGAACACTTCAGGGGATCGAAATGCATCCATGTGTTTGTCTGAGACCTCGAATAGATTGAGAGCAGCTTACACTGAGGTGTGTAGAAGCAAGCTGTGTGTGAAGCTCTCGCTGTACATTAAAGTATGTGTGTGTGGAAACAAACGTGCTTTAAGTGCTTGTGTATGTGACAGAGGCTTACAGGGTTTGACCGCCGCTCGGAGTCTGTGCAAGGTATTAAGAGGTGAGCAAGGTTGTACAAAAGTGTACGCAGGTATGAGTGGGGTTTAATTTGATGTGTGTGTGTGTGTGTGTGTGTGTGTGTGTGTAAGGCCCACTGTATATTAAAGTGTCATTCAGCACCTGTCTAAGAAAGAATGCAGGCTCAAGCCGATCACAAAACAAAGACCCCACTTGTGCTTTCTTGACATCACAAGAAGCCCGGTTCACATTCTTCTTTTCTCTTTATAAATTGAGCTAAAGGACTAAAGTCAAAAACATTTCAATACCGATTATACAATTTCTTATCGGGGATCCAGGTTTGTCATTGGACCTGTTTTGTTATATAGACTTTAGATCTTGAGGAGCACTGGGTTTGGGTTTGCAGTAGAAATCTAAAGATTATTAATAGATGAAGCTTCACTGTCTCTCTCACCTCTCGGCTGGGTCATCCAGGAGCTCCTGGCTCACATCTGGATCCAGCAGGCCTCTTTCACTCTCTTTCTCCACAGCCGCCGCCGTCGCAGCACCTCCTCCCACGGCTGCGACCTCTGCACCCGTCTGCTGGGTCTCTGCTCCCTCCTCAGGCTTCTCCGCCTGCTGAGGCTCCGTCTCCTTTTCCTTCTTTTCCTCGGGCTCTGAGCTGTCTTCCTCCTCCACCTCCACCTCCACCTTTGACTTCTCATCTCCACTGGACTCTTCGCTGGATGTCGTCTCATAGCTGGAGGAGGACACAAACGAGGAGACATGTGCAAAAATGGGGGGCGCTGTTAGCCTAGTTGTTAATGCCTGGCCCCATGCACGGAGGTTATAGTCCTCCAAGCGGGCAGCCCAGGTTTGAATCCAAGCTGTGGCTCCTTTCCCACACGTCATTCCTCACTCTCTCTTTCCCTGATTTCTGACTCTATCCACTGTCCTGTCTCTACAATAAAGGCATAAAAAAAAACAAAATAAACCTTAAAAAAATAAAACAGACATCTACAGCATTTTAAATAAATAGTTAATGCATTCCCAAGCATGTCTCCAAAGGACCAATACAGCTTAATCACATACTGTATCAACATAAATGCCAAGTATTAATCCTTAATATGATTTGATTTACGATGATTATTGAAGTAAAAATGTATTTTACACTTAAAAGAATGAAGATAGCTGGCACTAAATGTTGCTATATGTATTTCTGTTAAGGTCAAAAAGTTAAAAACCAAGATTGAGTCAACATAGTCTAACTTTCATTTAACTGCATTTAACTTGCAGAGGACTGCATAACTTTCTTGTACAATCAAACATGCAGGTGCATAGAATAGTTCAGGGAGGTTTGGATGACAGATAAAAATGAGAACGAGATCAATCAAAGACTGAAAACCTGAAATTATTCGACAAAACAGAAGTTGACAAAGATTCTCTTTGGTGACATAATCTGAACTATCTCGATGTCTTGAATCACTACACATGATACTACATGTTATATTGTGATAATATCACATTATCATCCCCACCCCTTGTGATGAATGACGAAAGGTGACAGACTTAAGTTAAAAGTACAAAAAGAAACGATTTCCCATCTCTAAAGGAGTCCTTGAAATGAAACAGCACAGGCAACATTTGGTCACTGATCAATGTAACCTGTTTCTTCCCTAAAAGTAAGCAAACAGAAAATCATACAAAACACAGAAGAAGCCACATCAGTGAAACACCAGCAGCTCAAAACTGACGTGAAAGCAGTAAAGTCAACATAGGCCAATGATTCATAAACACCAGCAGGTCATTCCTCTTTAGACCTGAAAACGATTTTTGTCTGATAGGAACCCTGGCCCATACATCCAAAACATCCAAAACATCCAAAACATCCAAAACATCCAAAACATCCAAAACATCCTTCACATAGTTCCACAACCACATAAAAATCCATAGGTGTGTTTGCATACTCCCATATGGCGCCTTGGATAAAAGCCAACCTTGTTCAGTGAGGAAAGGCTGAAGGTATATTTAGAGCTGTGGAGGTGTGTGTGTGTGTGTGTGTGTGTGTGTGTGTGTGTGTGTGTGTGTTTGTGATCATTGGGGTGTATAATGAAGGAACCTCTGTGAGGCCAATGCTCAGATAAAGCTCGTATTGAATGCCACCGATTCATGCTTATTCGTAGACACACATACTGAGACACCACACCACGAGAGGCATTCAGGGGCCACAGCATTCCCCGGATTCCAGAGGAGCTCAAGGGAGACCAAAGATAGGTTAGAGCATCCACAAAGAGAAGAAGAACAAACAGCAGCCCACTTCCTGGTGTGGGCAGATGCCTGAAGATAGCCAGAGAAAATATTGTCCCACATGTTTGTCTCGATGGAATCGTTATTATTGATTTATCGTTTCAGGGTTTTACTAAAAAAAAAAAAAGAAAATCCAGAAAAACAAACGAGATGTTGTCCTTTGTTTACAACGTATTAAATGAATGCCTTAAACTCTTTTGTGTTTGAAGGAGAGATGCTTATAATACCACTGATAATTCATCGTTTTGGTCAGGGGGAATGGCTGTCAGGCTTTGTTTTTGGATCATTCAAAAAAAAAAGGGAGGAAGGAATAGACCTCGCCTCAGCTCTGACAAAACATAGTAGAGTTAAAGGGTCAAAAAACAGTAAGGCTCAGGAATGTAAGAACAGGAACATATCTCCCTATAGGAACTCACGTTTCCTTGTTATGTAGGAGGTAAAGCCCCCGAAGTATTGTGGAGATGAACGGGTAATATTAGAAGGATTTCATGGGTGGTAAAACAAAAAATGTCATTGACTGATGAGAGGCCAACGTTTCAAACATTACTCATTTCTCATTTGATATGCATTTTGGTTATCTTTTGGGATTTCACACATAACATGACTGAGCACGCTTTAGGAGATCATAGATAGCTTTGAGAGCTGATTGCTGTCAAGTCGTGTGTGCACATCGAGGGTAATTACTATGTTTATGTGAAAGTGTGTGGAGCTACACTACTACAAAAAATGACAAAGCTGTTCAATGTCGACACGTACCGATCTGGAGGACGAACGTCTGCGTGCATTCGCTTCCCATCTGGAGGAATAATCTGCTCCTGACAAGGGTTAACAATTTTTATTCGGGGACTACAGTTTTGTTGTTGCTTTTACAAATGAGCGAAGGTTTAGGATTCCTCGTGTAGTACTTATGTTTAGAGGTAGGGCTTTTCTATTCTTAGGTTGATAGATAACTCTATTTCCAAAATCGACTTTGTGACACAAAGCAAAACAGTTTGTTTGAAAAGCAGTAGGATGTAGTTTCCACTTATTTTACTTATCTCCTTGCTGTTTTTTTAACCATGACAAAAATAAGTTCCCAGGGTCAATATTAGAGAAAAAAAACGAATACATAAATAAGTGGATGATTCAAAAAGCGATCACAATCTTTCCTTTTCTCTAAACCTTTTCAAAATGTTTCTTTTGGTTCGGTTTCTTTTAACAGAATCGTGTTTGTGAGGGTTGGCATACAGGGGATTTGTTGCAGTGAAATGTAACAAACACCTGTATGGCTGTGTGTGTGTGTGTGTGTGTGTGTGTGGCTGTGTGTGTGTGTGTGTGTGTGTTTGTTTGTACACAGGTGATTCATGTAATAAGTGTAACATCAGACATATTAGGGGACCAGTCTCCAAGATCTCCCTACCTTAAGAAGCACTTTTGTTCTTTCCAAACACAACCATCTGCTAACTTAAAATTAATTAGCTCCGACAAGCACGACGATACACACACACACACGCACACACACACACACACACACGCACGCACACACACACACAAACTGCTCCCAGTAGTAAATGCTGGCATAAGCACACTTGCACAAAGCACTGAAGTATCATCAATACTGACGAAATATGCACACACATCACATCCTGCTGCCGCACATATTCATATACGCACACACATTCACACCCTCTGTAGCAGCGCGCCGGGGTCAAATTCAGGGCAGTGTGTCTTCCAGCGAGCCCGAGATGACTAACAGCTTGAGGCAGATGTGTGAGACACAGCTGGACTGGAGTTCACAGTCGCTGCGGTCAAACTGGGATGAACAATGCGAGAGCTGCATCAGTCAGTGTGAAACGAGTTATAGTGTTTACGGCGTCATTAACAAACGCAGACAGCTAAGATAATAAGACGATGATACTGGTGTGACGCTGTGAGCCTCAAACATTATCCCCCCTTCCAGTACATCTCATTGCTAATTGATTTCTTTAGGTACTTGTGTTGGATTTACGAGGAGGGGGGATATTACTGCACACCAATGCACTGCAGACATGCATTCAAAATGATTTATCATGTAGAAATAGGACGCTGATTAAAAAAGAGATCTTACCCTCCGTTCACCCCGACAAACTTCAAGTTTTTCTTGGCTCCCTTGTTCCCCTGCTTGTCAGCGACACCGTTTTTCTTCATAATAGATTTGAGTCCTGGAGAAAAAGGGGAGCGAGAAGGGGAGAGATGGGGGGGATGACACAGTTAGGATGGGAAAATCTCACTTGACCTTTGTAGAGTGTGTTGTTTTTTTTGTGTGGATACATTTAGCCAGAAGTTTTATGTTCTGTGTTAATGCTCACATGTTCCTATATCTAAACATAAGAGCACTTAAGATCTGTCAATCCACTTGTTATGAGTTTACACAAACACTGACTTCAAAACTGCTTTCTTTAGGTTAGGGAGCCATGAGTGAGGAACACTGAGCTTTTAGAGCACTAGTCAGTTCCAGATGCATGATTTGACACTTCATGCAGCCTTATTGTACTTGCTGTCTTTGAGTGAACAACTACAATGAGAATCTTAGAAGAAATATGCCCCAGGAATCACTGAAGCCTTCCATGTGCATGAAAACTACATAAAAACATATGTGGTCTTTGCATTTCCCAAATTCACTGTAAACCAAAATGAACACCATGAAGTTATTTTGGACCACATGTTCAAGCTCCAGGAGCGCCCCAAAGACTATTTTGTAACAAAGCTTGTGAGACTTTTGGAAAAGTACGTCTTCCCTGATACATCAAGTACAAAACATAATAATGGACACAACATAAAGGAATAAAGTTTTTGTATTTTATTTCATGAAAAGCAAACAGAACGTTTGGAAAACAAGCCACTGAGGTTTTGGTGCTGTGAGATGGGCAGAGCATGTGAACCAAACAGAAGGTCTTGCCTAAACAGACTCAGCCTAATTGTCTACAGTTGCTGGCAGCCAGTTGAAATCACCAGAAGTCCCCAGAGAAATCACCAAATTAAAAACAGGAAACAACACTGATATAACGTCCCCCAGTATAAAAGAAGTAGACAAAGCCAAATCTGACCTCACCGAGTAGTCCTCTGTTTAAAAACCTCGAGTGTGCATTTTAGAAAACAACATGTTTATCTTTTGGATTTAGAATTGACCATGTTTTGATCACAGGGTTGTGTATGCATTGCTACATTTGTTAACCTCAGACAGCCCTGCTCTAAAGATATATCCTGATTTATTATCGATTCAACGCTTAAATGAGCCATAAATTTTTTTTTTTAATGACAAGCTTGACAAGTAAAGAAGACTTGAAAATAAAAACTGAGAGGATAAACAAATTAGGAAAATGTTTACTGAGGTAATAAATCAACTGGGGAAACGGTTATTCTCTCATAGAGAACAGTGACCACCTAATTTGTTGCTGGCTCTGGTTCGGGAATGAAATCTCCCCATCCAAATCCTCCATTGACATTTTAGAAAATCCTACAATGGAGAGATTGAAGCCTGTAACCGAGTCAACCAGCGACCCTCTTTAGACGCGACTATAAAACATTTGATGTGGTGCAAAAAAAATGGATTGGAAAACTGAGAAAAAGGCAAAGGTATACACAAGGCTGTACATACTTTTTTTGAGGAGTTAGTGAGACCACAGATCATAATGGTTTGCACACGTTGGCTGTATTCCCTTGTGCAAGTGTAAACAGTATGTCTGTCTGCTTGTTCATGTGTGTGATTGCATGTGGACATTTTTTAGCGCAGTTGATATCGAAGAGCTTCTGGACGCAATTACAAGCAAGTACAGCTCATCAAATAATGTCCAATCCCTGTGTTGGCAGCATACAATTAAGCTTAGGGCCCCATATGTGTACTTAATACAAAGGCAACTATAAAACAAATGTGCATGAACAGTGCCAAGAAAATGACCTGTCTTAACAGTAGTGTCTGACAATTAAGTGTCCCTAGACGACCATCTGATCATGTAGGACAATAAAGAACTCAAAATCTGTTCTAATTGAATTGATCCACTGATGTAATTACTTCTACCTTAGCATTAGGACCACCCAGAGGTTTTCCATGGCGATACACACAGGTCAGGATTAAAGGCCTTGATGACAATATACAACCTTGACATTGTCAGGCCTTCTTATGTATATAACTGCCCTATAATTGATTCTGCATGGGGTTCTTTTGCTGACTCCCCTTGGCTCTAGGCCCAGCATTGCTGTCTTAGTTGTGCCTGACAGCAGACATGGTGCAGAGGCTCTGTAATGTTTTATGCAAGGACATGATGTGGCTTTGAGCCAAAAAACACGGGCAGAAAAGATCTCTGCGACCACCAAGCTTTGAGATCTCGTACCTCTCAGGAGATGGCAACGTGGAAAAAAGGGGAGGTTTAGAACGTATTCGGCATTTTAATAGAGCCTCTTGCTATCGTCTAATAAATAAAACAGAGTGTCTCTTACATGGTGAGGGAAGTTTGAATTACACCGCTGAGATATTTCACTCATCCTTGAAATTCTCTGAGGCTCAAGTTGATTCTCTGATGAATGGGATGAGAGAGAGTTTTTTAAAGTTGCACAGCTAAAAACGCCGGAGAAATTTGAGGTTAAAGGAGTCAGGGGCGTAAAAAAAGCAGAAACTAAACCTACAGACCCGAGAGAACACGTATATCTTGTCGCAGACAGACGTATAAAACACTTCAAATCAGTGCGTAATCCTGAACACTGAACTTCAAATGAACTCTGCAAATAAAATGTGTGTGATAGCGGAGCAGCGATTCTGTACTTCAGCTCCTGGGCCAGAAACAGAAGAGCTAGACATCAAGGGAGGGAAGCAAGGCATCGTCTGTTTGATGTCTGTTAGCGTGAGTGTACGAGGGTCTTTGCTTGGGTTACTGATTACTGTAGGTTTGTGCTTTTAGGTTTATCCCTGTGTGAGTGTGTGTGTGTGTTTCACTATGCTGTGTGAATAAAGATTACCATTATCTTTCAGGTCCTTTTAACAATGTTTAGTAACTAGTGTTTGTTTCAGGTTGTGTATGACTACCAGAAGTTATTGAAGTGCAGTATTTCATAGCATGGAGTAGTATTAAATATGCACATTTCCATCCAAATCTGTTGACCTTACCTTTTGTTACAGTGATTTAAAGTAGAATAAATAAAGAGGAGAGCTTCTGATTTTAGTTTATTCATTTGCAAAAGCTGTTTATGTGTTATAAACTATGGAGGAACCAGCTCTGAAACACTATCCACATTCAGATTGTGCCGATTGAGTAGTCATTTCCTCCGCAAATTAGCAAAGCTTCAGGAGACGATGCCACAGCAGGGAAGTCTGACAGAAATAAAAATAGGGAAATAGACCTGACAGGGATAACATCATCATTAATTAGAAGGAGAGAGGTTGACATTTCCCTTTCAACTAGACCACTGACAGTAATTTGGGGGTTTGTATTAGGTAGACTGAATTCTAAATCCCTCTTAGTCATTAGACTTCAGGAAAACGTTCCTTGAGGAGTAAGAGGTGATGTGTTTCACAAGAAAGAAACAAATCCTTTTTCTTTTTTTCTTTTTTTTTTAACTTTCTACTTAAACTGCAGCGTCAAACTGACATCTAGTCGTGAAGACAGAGGTCCATGTTGTTGTGTTTCGCTGCATCATGTCCTTCTGACAAACATCAATTTAAAAAAAACTTTAAGTTGGGATAAAAATGAGAGTAATAATAATAAGCTTTGCAATTAGCATTGAAACCTTTCGTCTCCAGAAGAAGACACGAGGGAGCTCGGAATCAGAAGAAATATTCTAAAAAGCAGTCAAGCCATATGCCCTTCAAACTAACCCTCACCTCACGCTAATCCGCCATTACACACAAAGATCCTTGTGTTGATATGGTACTACTGACAGAATCCTAAACCGACTGCACATCAGTAGAGTAGAGCACTTTTAAATAATGGATTTGCACTAGTAGTAGAGTAGAATCTCTGGGGCAGAGCAGCTTGCTGTAGAAACATCACTTTTTTGTAAAAATTGATAGTAACAGTGAGTGCCTGGCATCAACTGAAAAGTATGCTGGTGTGCGTCTGCTTTGAACAACTTCAAACAAAGCTCTATAAAAGTGACACCACATATATCTATCAAACCATTCTGGTGATGGTCGGCGTGCTTCTGTCGGCTTTCTTGATCAACGTAGAGAAGTAATAGAAAGTAACATTAATCACAAGACTACTGATGTACAGATGTACAGAAAGGACATAGAGTTAGAGTGTCATGGGTATTATAGTAAATAGGATACTTTCAATGAATATTAGGAGTATGAGTTAAGATCTCTAAGTCTCGGTCACAAATTGTTTAGAAGGTAACAGATGCACACATTTGTGTACGGTATAAACCACAGGGTCCTAAATGAACCACATGCCTACCTTGTTCTTGCTGTTTGCTGGCAGCAGAGGCTTTCTGGCCCGGTGAATAGAAGGCAGAGAGGACACTGAGTGAGCTGACCAGCTGACTTTGAATAGAGCTCATTTTGGAAGGACCAGGCTTCCCTGCTGGTTTCCCTGTTGATGCCGCAGGGGCCGCTTTCCCTGCAGGCTTGGCTGTTGCTCCTTTCCCCGCCTCTGCTCTTTTCCCTGCCGTCTGTTTCTGTGCGATGGGGCTCTCCTGCTGGCCGGCCGTCTGTTGAGTCGCAGAGCTGCTCCCCAGCTGCGCCCATTGCTCCCCCAGGAGGCCCGTTAACCGGGTTACGACTTGGCCCAAAGCCGCGGGCGATGTCGGCGACTCGCTGGAACCTCTGCGGGGCGCGTCGGCAGAGTCTTTACGCGCAGCCTGGGCTTCACTTGAACCGCGCCGCTGGGCTGTTTCACCCGAGCCTCTGCGGGCTTGCTGCGCATCGACAGAGTTCTTGCGCGAGGCTTGGGCTTCACTTGAACCACGGCGCAGGACCGTGTCACTGGAACCTCTGCGGGGTGCCTGGGACTCGCCAGAGTTTCGACGTGAGGCTTTAACCTCTCCTGAACCGCGGCGCTGTGCTGTTTCACTGGAGCCTCTGCGTAGAACTTGTGTCTCGCTGGCGGCTTTGCTCGGGGTTTGCGCCTCACTGGAACTTCTACGAGAACCCTGAGACTTAGGTTGGGCGTCACTTGATGCTTGGCGAATCGGGTGGGTCTGGGCGTCTCCCGATACACGACAAGGAGGTTGTGACACACTTGATCCCTTCTGCAGGGATTTAAGCTCTTTGGAGTCTCGTCGAGTTGCAGTGGTTTGAGGTTGGGACTGTGTTTGGATTGATTTCGGACGAATTTGGACTTCACTGGAGCCTTGCGACGGACTCTTAGTCTCAGCCTGAGGTTGTGATGGAGATAGTTTCTCCCCGGGGGGCGTCTTTGCTACGGTTTGCTCTTCGACCTGAGACAAAGACGGGGCTTGTTTCACCTGTGGATCGGAGACCTGTGTTGGGGATGGAGCCTCCTGCTCAGTTGGACCCTGCACCTGGGGCTGTGGTTTCGTCTGGGACTGAGAAATCTGGGCTTCACTGGAGCCCCTACGAGGCCGCACAGGGGCTGCCTGAGGTTGAGGAGGTAGGGGCTGAATCTGCTCCTCTGAGGACTTTCTGCCCCGCTGTGGTCGCACAGGAGCTGCTGCCTTTTCTCCTTCCACAACCACCCTGTCAGTGACCGCCGTTTCTTTGATGACAGCATGCACAATCTCAGCATCTACTAATTGTTTCTTTTCTACTGACACTAGAGCTATCTGTGGTGTTTCTACAGTATCTTTTGCTCCCATCCTCAGGGCTATAACTTCTATTCCTTCTGAGTCATTTGCAACCATAACCTTTTCAATCTTTGATTCTGTACTTTCTTCTGTTGCAACAGACTGACGGGCATGGCCTTTATCCTGGCCTGCATCATCTGGAACTACAGTTTGGTCAACTTTGCTTTCTATAACTGCAACTGAACTTTCCGCGACAACTTGTACTTCCAAACTTTCCTTTTCTCCTCTGTCGCTTTGAATCACCTCCAAAGCTTCTGTATCTTCCACTCTGTCACTGACCGCAGTGCCTTCGTCTTCCAGCCTTTCATTGCCTGCATTTTCGCTCACTTCACTCTCCGCTTCTGCACCTGTGCCTGGATTGTTATGCGGACGTCTGTCAGTCTCTGTTCCGGTCTGCTGGTCCGTCCTCTGCGCTACCTCTGTCTCTGTCACCCTGTCCACAGTGTCCACTCTCTCTGTCTCCGTCCCTCGGTCTACGCTGCTGGCCCTTGGTCTATAGGGATGGTCTGTCATTGTCTCTCCTTCTGTCTCTGTGACTTGGTTTACTCTTTCTGCTACGGGAGTCTCAGTCATCTGATCCTGGGTGGGGATCCTCTCAGTTACTGTGCCCCGTTCTATGCTGTTGGCTCTCGGTCTTGGGGGACTCAAAACAGTTAATTCAGCCTCGACCTCTGTTACCTGCTCTTGAGTCTGAATTGCAATAGTCTCTGTTCCTTGATCTGTACTTCCTGTCCTGAGCCTTGGTACAATCACTTCAATACAGATTCTATCTGTATCCGTCCCTTGATCTACTCTACCCAGTGATTCTGTCTCTGTCTCTTGGTTGGCAACATCCACTTTCTCTGTCACCGTCCCTGCATCGATACTCTCTCTTCTAGGTCTGTTTTCTAAATCCGGAGTACAGATCTCCACCCTCATTCCTTCACTCAGTTGTATAATCCTTTCCTCTTTCACTTTGTTTTCCTCTAGTTGTTGTTTTAAACGACTATTAGTTCTCTCCAGTTCTTGGCTAGCCTGACTTAGCTTAGCCTCAAGTATCATTAGCTTCTCCTCCAGGTTTTGTGTACTCTCTGAGTCCTGAGCTGCATTACTGTCTTGAATACCGCTCGTCTCTGCGTCTTTTATAGCTACTGTAAGCGATTTTAATTCCTGTCCTGCAGTGTCCTGTGATAGCTTCTGCACGGCATGATTCAGTGGACGCTCTGTTGTCTCTTTTAGTTTGTCTGACTTGTCTGAAGGCTGGGTTTGTTTCTCAGATTCTTGCTCTGACAAGGGACTCCTAACAGGCTCCTGATATGTCCTCTCTTTGTGTAACGCTTCACCTTTTCCTGACACACCTTGATTTACATTCCCTGTCACTGAGGTTTCTAAACCTCCAGTTGGCCGAGTCGTCAGAACTAAGTTGAGGCCTTCTGAAGGCCTGTGTACTTGTGGCTTAGTGTGTGTCCTAGAATCAGAACTTGGTAATATTGTGGATGACGATGTGGAAACCTGGGCTCGGGCCTGGGCTTGGAGCTGGAGCAGAAGCTTCTCCCTCTCCTCCCTCAGAGAGCAGATCTGAGCCTTCAGTTCTGGGATGGTTTTGACCTGCTCTTCCAGCTCTCTGACTCGCTTCAGTGCCACAGTGATCTGCTGGTGAAGCCCTGTCCGGTCCTGGGGAACACACCTTCTTTCTGTAATGTCAGGTGAAGCGCGGAACACGTTCTCAGATGAGCCACCCTCAGGTGTCCCCACTATACGGTCGGGACTGCTGGAATCGGACCCTTTCCGCTGCTGTAGGGTAATCGGCATGCTCGATGCTCGTAGAAGGTTTGGTCGGTTTTGTATGCCCACATTTTTCTCTTCAATATCCCGACCCCCACCTCCTACCTCTTCTCTTGGCTTAGCTGGAACATAGCCACTTCCTTGACTGGGTGACACTCTGCTGCTCTGGCCCGAAGTCCCCCCTTCACTAGCCCTGAAGTCAAAGATCTGTTGGACTTCTGTCACACGTGATTTAGGCCTGGGCCCCAAGGTGGATGTCCCAGACCATGCTGTGTCCTTTGGGACAGGCCGGACCCCATGCCCAGGAAGGCTAAAATTTCTGGGCAGAGTGCTGAATTTGGGTGGGCCTTTAATCCTGCGCTGAATGTGCACTCTCTTGATGGTATTCCCTTTCTCAATATCGTCAACATACTTGAGGAAGTCAAGATCCAGGTGGAAGCCATAGGGAGTTTCCACTGAGTAGGGCAGCTGCTTCCTCTGAACCCCACTCTCACTGGCCTTGGTCTGAAAGCCGTTGGCTGAAAGGAATTAACAGGAAACCAGTCAATTAATAAATGCATCACCTAGTATTACAAATAAACACATGAATAATTAATACATTTAAAAACTAAACTTCGTAAACATTTGCAGGCTCCGTTTTCTCTTTCAAGATGAGCGTAGCCAGATTGCTGATTATCATCAGAAATCCCTTTTCACCCACTTGTACAGAGAGGCTGTATGTGCTCCACACATGGCGCTTCATTATGTAAAACCATATCACTCACTGGGAAGTAATTATCATGCAGTGTCTCTGCCAAAACAATCCAATCAGCATGAAAAATGCTGCTCATACTGTGTCAACTTATGAGACAGGCGCGGTTATCACCTGAAGGAAATCAATTGTTGTTGCTTTTGGCCACATGCAGGAAGAGAGGGTTACATTTAAAACTCTGTATGTCTGATACTGTACTGGAGAAATTAAAAATGACTTTATATGACTCAGAAATGTTCCAACTGAACGAAGGAAATCTGATTCTTTGTATAACAAACTGGAGGATAGGGGGTTGTTGGTTTAAACGCAGACTTATTGCCACTCACCACTTTTCTTGTCCATCATAGGAAGCGGAGTTCTCAGTCATCGACTTTGTTTGCTACAGTGGGAGCTGGCAGCCTGTATAAAACAGAAATGAAAGAGCCGCGTGAGAAAACTGAAATATTAACCATCATGTCTGCTCAACAGAACTGTTTTCGACATTCTGCTATGTCGAGACTTTGCAGGAGATTGACGGATCTGTGAAATCACATGAAAGAAGGGGGAAAAAAACAGCCTCTGGTCCCTGTGAGTAAGAAATAGTGCAGCTTGAGATATAAAATGCTTGTTCTCTGAGCCTAGTACAACAGTATAAATATAAGCCTCCCTGAGATAAGATATTCAATCAGTTGGGTAAAGCGTGTAAAGTGCGATATAGTGTCGGCAAAGGTACCTGGAAAATTGCTTATAATTATGCTAACATATTTCAAATCTGTCCCAAGCAATTCTAAATAGTAATTTGAACAGTTTTCAAATCAAACCAAACATGATGTGCAGGAACTTATTAAAGGCAAATGGTAATGGGGAATGGAATTGAGCTTGTAAAGTGATTTTCTAGTCGTCTGACAACTCAAAGGGCTTTTACACTGCAGGTCACACCTACACATTCACACACTGATGACAGAGGCTGCTGTGTAAAGTGACCATCAGCTAACTAATCCCATTCATAAACATTAATACGCCGTCGAGGAAGCTGTGGGAGCAATTCAGGGTTAAGTTTCTTGCCCAAGGAAACATCGGACATGCTTGCTGCAGAAGCTGGGGATCGAACCCCCCAACCTACCGAGACACAATCAACTCTACCAGTAGAGCCACAGCCACCCCTCTAGGCACAACACAACACAGCACATCATTTAAAGCAAATAGTCAAGTATACAAAGGGAGGTGTTGTCCTTATTGTATTGCTGAGATGGGAAAAGGCATTTCGTTTTATGGCAAATATAACCTGAAGGTCAATATGTAGTTAATTATTGTGCAGGCTCAGCTTCTCCACCGAGGACAGAAAATTAAGTTAAGTAACTTCAAGCAACACCAAAAGCAAAAGCACAATGAGAGGAAAGGCGGTGCCATTTCGTCCATTAGCTTAATTACTTTTGTCCAGCTGAGCCAAACCTTAAGAAGCCGTTTAGAGTCAACACAACCCCGGACAGCACCTTCCATTTGGTACCACTTCATCATTTGTTCCAGTTGTTGAAGCCAAGAAACAAGAGCCACTTTTCCATTTGTTTTACAGTAAGCCAACTAAAGACTAAAGGTAAGTGGGATGGAAAACAATTCAGCAAAACTTTTAAAGGCTTATATAAAGCTTCCTAATAAAAACGTCCAATAATAAAAACCCAGGCTGGTCGCAAAGGTTTGAGCGAGCTGCACCCTTCAAATCCACATTCAATGAACACTTCAGCCCTTGCAGCCAAATATCAACTTTAAAGCAATATGACAAATAAGCAGACATTTTCATGCAATTTCCATGCAAATGTGTGTCACTGGAGAACATCTGCAATGTAGAAGACACAGCACGCAAGGGCCTGAAGCTCTGAATAATAAGAATTGGAGTTCAACCTCCCACATGTGATGCCATTTCAGAGGTCTTATTTAGCATTTTTGTTATTTGGTGATCTACCAAAGCAGATGCAGTGTATGTATTGGAACAAATATCAAAGATGGATGGGGGGGGGGGAGATATTTTTATACTATGCCTAAATATTCAGGAAGACGAGGTGGATTATTAAACAGAATCCATTTTGATTATGCAAGACCACCCTTTGAATCTGAGTCCGTCGGGATATTTTCTCTGTGATTGTTAAATGTTGTTTTAGTGATTTTTAAATCTCTATTTTGATGTCTCTCTTTCCCTTTGTCATGACACTTTTGATGTCTTATGTGAAGAACTTTGAATTGCCTTGTTGCTGAAATGTGCTGTATAAATAAACTTGCCGTAATTGCCTCATAAATGCACTCACATAATGTATGTTATTATGTCTCCAGGCCACAAGTCTCAAATGATATTATGTTTTAATGCAGTCTCAGTAAAGCTACCTGCAGTCCTTCAAGATCAAAGTATTCCAGTGCACCCCAGGATTGCTCAGATAGACTATAAAGTTGAATGCATATAAAACAATGGAGCATGCGTTTTTTCGCCTAGTGGCTTCCTCGGGTTCGCTCTCCACTTGATTAGCGTCAGCTGTGGGTTTACAAGTGAACTCAACCCGAGGAAGCCTCTCTGTGTAACGAGTTGTTTGCTCCAATGTTTTATATGCATTCAACTTGAAAGTCTATCTGAACAATCCCTGGTGTGTGCTGGATTCTTCTGATCTTGAAAAGCTGTCTGTTCCTGCTCTAGCTGCACCCCGCATGAGTAGCACAGTTGTGCACCCATCTCCTCAAAAGTTACCTGCTAGTCTATTTCATGTTTGCATGGTGATCCCTCTCTCATATGCCATTTTTCCTGTTTGATACCATTTTTACACTCAAAGAAGACAAAGGTCTCGTGGGAATAAGGAAGTCTCCAAGGAGGCAGTTTTTTCCCATTTGAAATGTCTGCTTTGAAGTTTCAAAGAATTGCATCTTCCTTTAAGAAGTTTGTAACACGGATATATAAAAGGCCAACACATTGCAAATCTCAACAAACCACACTAACCCTTTTTTCAGTAGAAATGTACTCAATATTAAAGTTTCTAATCAAAATTTCAACCTTCCTTGCACAGGCTGAATTTCTGAAAGTCACCATCAGTGAATTGGATGTGAAACTTCTGTAAACTGATTATAGTAAAATTGTTATAGCAAAATGGATGTGTGTGTGCTTTTACAAAAACAGTGCTTATATAGTTTTGAGTGTGTGTATACAGTTGTCCACAGGATAATCTGTGTGTGTGCGGTGCTGAGTGGCGACATATTGCAAGGCAAGCATTACATGAGCTGGCATTGTAATCAATCAAAAATGACAGCCAGGCCACACGGGGACGTAAAAACAGGCATTGTGACAAGCTGTGTTTGCCTGCTGTACTGTCTTCATAGATTGAGCCTCAATAATGAAAGGATCGGTGACCGGGAGCATTGTTGTCTCTGTTCCAGACGGACAGATATAAATACACACAAAAACAGCAAAAAGAGATAGGGACACACACACACACCCTGCTACTGACTGACAGCCTCTGCACATGATCTGACACCTCTGTGCGTGCTACCATGGCAACCACTCTTCAAATCCACTGCTTCTGCACATCCCGGGAGTGAGGAGAGCACAGGCATTTTCCTGACTCCTCCCTGACGCTATGCGCGACTACGAACGGCTCGCTGTCCTTAAGGCCTAATTAGACGATTGGGGAGCAGAAGGATGCCGCCTGTAATTGGGAAGAACAGGCGGGCAGGCAACAAAACCCTCCCTAATTAGATCATTACTGAAATGGAGAGAAGCTGGAGAAAGTGGAGACGAGGTGGAAACGTAAGGGGTCAAAAACAGGAGGGGACGATCGATGAAAAGTGGATGTAGGGTACGAGACAATATGAGGGGAAGGAAGTTTAAGTTTAGCAGTGGAAATAAATGAAATTACAGAGAGGGGCAGGAGTGACAGAAAAGATACCGCGTAAATAAGTTTCAGTGAAGCAATCAGTGACTTTGCAGAACTACTCTGAAATTCCCTCATGAGAAAGAGACGACCTGACCTTCCCCACAGTGCACTTGTAAGGATTTTTCTTTTTACATTTTCTCTTTTAATTAAAGACGCTCTTAATCCTCGCGCTGCTAACGAGGGCCCCACAGTAATAAAAAAAGAATCATGTTGAACTCTGCGAGCTTCGGCACAGTAATATCAACGATTAGCATAAATAATGAGTCTACAAACATTATTGCAGCTTGAAAACTTGTAGATTTTCTAGGTGGGGTAATGGATTAAATTGGTAGCCCTTGATGATACTGTCGATGCAGGATCCACGCTGGATTACAGTAATAACAACTATGAGCCCACAGCTCAATATAGCTACGCTAATCCAGCTTGATATAATTTGCTACAGGCTGCACAAGGCTAAAAGGAAGTCACGGCTCTGTGACCAAAACCATGTTTGCTTGTTGTCAGCTCTAATTTAGTCACTCTCTTTGTTTCTGTTTGTTTATGTGTGCGAGCTTAATTTGCTTGCAGTGCGGAGGTTTCCACGATGCCTGCTTTGAGTCACTGTGTTTGAACAGGAAACCAACTCCATGTCTCACACGTGCACATAAGCCTTTAAAGGACACACAGCTGTCTGTCAACACCAGTGCAATAAGCGTGGCAGCTGGGCAGGAGGCGACGACATCAGTAATGCGGAGCACGGAAGACTAAATAATGGAGGTACGTTAAATAAGCTTGTGCTGACAGGCGGGTGGTTACATATGTCATCAGGAGGAAAAACCTCGACTTAAGGAGCAGAGTTCTTTTCTGTTTTGGAGCAACCGTGCTTTACTCTGTATGGTGACATCTCAAAAAACACATACAGGGGGCTGGTGGTGCAGTGGTTAGTGCGCGCGCCCCATGCATGGAGGCTATAGTCCTCCAAGCGGGCGGCTTAGGTTCGAATCCCACCTGTGGCTCCCTTCCCCCACTCTGTCTCCCTTATTTTCCGACTCTATCCACTGTCCTATCTCTCTATTCAAGTCACAAAAAGCCCAAAAATAAATCTTCAAAAAAAAAAAAACCTGCTATTTTAAACCTTAAAAAGCATCTTCAGAAGCGACATGAAGCAGCAGTAGCTCAGTCGGTAGGGACCTAACTTGGGAACCGGAGTGTTGGTGGTTCAAGTTCCACTTCAGAACAAATGTGGAAATTGGGACTGGTTGCTGGAAAGGTGTCATTTCACTCCCCAGGTGCCCTTGAGTAAGCCACTGAACCCCCAATCGGTGGATATCTCCATAAATGCGTGTCCATAGGGTCTTATTTTTTATGGGCCTCTGGGTGTGTGTAGCAAGTTTGAATACTGACTGATTGAAAACATTAGTGAATAAGTGAAATTTATAGTCTTTCTTCTTCACTAGGGGAACAGCCTGTTCCCACCTCAAAGTTTCCAAATATGGCAGCTTTATCAGCAGCCAAACACCGGGCACTGTGGGTAACCCTCCAGTGTCATTTTTGGACGGGGAATGTTTTTTGATTTGCATGTGAGTCAAACTGTCAATATATACATTTTGATTTGACAATTTTAGATAGATTTGCCTCTTAAGTAAGTCAGGTATTTCACCTTAGTTTCATTATGTACATAGGTTATGTTGGAGAAGGTGCATTAGTGTTTTAATGTATTTAAATGTCATCATGATCATTGACTATAAGATGGACAGCACAGCAGCTCCCTGAAAGTGAAGCCGAAACACTTGGAGCTCCCCCAACTGATTGGCTGCAGTATAGGTTTTAAATCCATATTAAGGGACGGGACGGGACGGGACGGGGGGCAAATTATTAATTTAAAATTTAACTTCAAATTCTTTCCCCCTTAAACCAGCTTTGTGTCGTGACAGTGTTCACCATGCTTTTTTTTTTTCAAGTACTCTTTTTTTCCAAAGTTTTTTTCATGAGCTATTTGAGGCTTTAAAAAAATGTGTAAAGTGTCATGATTGAATAAAGCTCCTGTGGTGCTGTGTACTACCAGAGGGATCTTTGTTTGGAGAGAGAAAGGGTTCCAAAAACAGAAAGTAGTGATGCAAAAATTAAGGTAACGGTGATCGCTTCACTTTTCTAATTTCAACCCATTCAGAGGATCACACGTACACACAATGAGAACAGAGATGTACAGAAAAATGACTGCCGAGCAAACATACCAAGATGGAGGAAAAAAACATTAATTGAATGTCATGGGTCACTACATTGGAGTGCCTGTGTAGCAGAGATCGAATTAGTCTGTTAATATGACACAGAGCAGGCTTAGATAGGAGGCAGGCCGACAGGAAATACGATTGGAGAGTGCGAGCAGGGGACAGGAGGTGGGCGAGAGAAAGTGGGTGGAGAAAGTGAAAAGGTCTCAGAGATGGGAGTGGCAGCTGTACACACTCATATCTCAGATATGCAGAGAAGCTTTGCCGTTATTTCCCCCCTCCCCTCTCTTCAAGCCCTCCTTCTGTCACTTTCTGTCTTTTACTCGAGCTCATGAAAAGAAAAGAAAAAAACGCTCGAAAAGGATTAGCATTTCTTGCACACACACACACTAGAGTACCGAGCTGTGCTCCGGCTGCAGCTGCAACTCTAACCGTGAATCTTCATTGGCTATGTGAAAGCAGGAGAGGATGCAAAACAGGCAGGACAGCAACAATAACAAAGATCCTAAGTCCTTATCACAGCCCAGACATGGGACCAGCTATCTCTGTTTACCGCTCTACCATGAGAATGAGGGCAGGACTGTCCAGCTTAATATGCCAACCCTCAGCCTGCTGCGATAGGCGCAACCACTTTCAAGCAGGAGCACAGGTGCAGACAAGCACAGGGACGGATAAATAAACCTGCTTACGACTGAATTCTGCAGTCAAATGTCTACTGCTGCAGAATCTTGAAGAAATGTCAACAACCTTTGCAACCCAAACAGGTGTCTAATTGTAAAACATTCAAACATGTAAAGCCATTTGAAGACGTGTTAAAAATGGAAAGTTACAGATTTAAAAGAAAATCCAGCACTTTAAAATCAACTTCAAACATTGCATCACCTATACAGTACGTTGATTTGTTTGGTTGCCTCAGCAGGAAAATGTATTCAATCAGATTGCAGGATTTAAAAGCTTTCTCTAAGCGGGCTTACCTCACTCGAATAAGAAGAAGTAAGCCAATCTGGACCACAACAGATGTTGTAGCTGTGAAGAAATAAACCGCTACCTTGACCCTGCTACAGTCCAATGGATGATTTTATGATGTTACAGTAATTGGATTTGCTATTTTGTTATTTGGGTCATTTGGTGAAAATGTGACTGCAGTGAAATGGGGGGAAAAGATGATTTATGGGTAATTTAAACCAATCAGCACAACAATTTGGATGCCACACTTTGATACTTTTTAATACCACATGTATTAAAATGATACAATCTGTTATTTTAATGATCCCTAGTACTGAAAAATACCAAAGCTTTATTATTTTTTTTTTTTACAGACCTTCAAAGGCAAAGTAGTCAAAAATGTAGTCAAAAGCTGCTGCGAGAGAAAGAGAGAGCACTGCACAAATACATTGGCAACATTTCAGTACTGAATGTGTTTATGCAATAAGGACAGTGTGCGAGAATTGCTTGCAATGTTTGTTGACCAAAAACAGTAAATGACCAGTTATTGGTTGCCAAGGACTTTTTTTTTTGCCGTGGTTTTGTAACATGTGCTGATGTTGTTTGAGTTTTACTGAAGTTTAAAAGTCTGGCAACGGGACAACCTTCCACAACTCAAAGATCTGTCAGTTTCATGCATTTAAAATGAGACATTGTGACTGTGGGAAGTGGAAATAACACAATATTATCAGTACAGATTCATGAATGATTCATAAAATGCCTAGTTTGTCAATTCAGTACTGCTGCATGATTACTCAGTCTTGTGTCACCAATTAACTTTCATGGCTTATGTTAGCTAAAGTCGGCAAACCTTGGTGGCTGAGTTGTTTTGCATACTTTAATTAAAAAATGCCAAACAAAGGTAGTATAACACAATGCAGTCGTACTTCCGCCATTATTTAACATAAGCCTTGCCTTAAAAAAATAATGCAAATGACATTATATTACAAGTGTTGTGAGTACATTTCTGTTTGTTATCTGTGTCTCATTACAGAGATATTCCCTGTGGTGCAAGTGTGATTGAGGGAGCAGCTGATGCTAGAATTAGTTCAGTCAAGTGAGTTGCAGGTCTGCATGACACTTCTGCATAATCACTCATCACTCCAGCAGCTCCGAGATGCTCCAAAGCGGCGAGCCGAGAAAATTGGGGGACATTCACGACAAGGCCCACTGGGAACTGGAACGTTTCTGATAGCCGATCGAATAAAGGCTGCTGGAAGAGTGAGAGTAGGAGACATTTATCTGAGTCTGTGCGTGCTCTGCAGGAACCGATCAATCCCTCTGCTCTATCAGAGCTATTTGAGAACCGTCTGGTCTATCCAACTCCGGTCTAAGATTATCCCTGTCTATGAATAGTACGTCTCAAAAATACTGTTCTACCAACGACACGTCTACTGGACTGCTTTTAATCTTCCTCACTTCACTTCAGTCTGGTAGAATATAGATCACGCTGGCTCCTTTTTCACTCCTAATCCAGTATGATCTAGACTCGTCCAGTATGACAATGTCAGTATTCACAAGGGAGGGGGGGGGACGGATTGTTCCCTCTGTGCTAAACAACATCTGGCTCTCAAACCCAGAGAGAAAGAGAGAGAGGGAACTGCTGCCTGCTGGCTTCATTAAACAGAGGCAAAATCAGTCTAAAGCGCTGAAGTGAGGAAACTACTGTTTAATTATTGCCCAGAACAAGCAGCCTTTTTCTCTGTCGGAAACTACAATTGAAGATTACGGGTTGCACTGGATACTTTATAAAGAGCTGAACTCTGAGAGAGGAGTGAATTTTAATGTAACTTTAATGAGCAGATGTTGTCTTAAAAAGGACAAAAGAGAAAATCTGGACAAAAAGAGGCTTAGAAGCTCGTTACCTCCAGTTTTTTTTGGCTGGTTATCAGTTTGTTGTAAAGCCCCCAAAAGAGACACACAAAAAAAAAACAGACCATCTGTTTCATTAAAAAAAATTTATCACTGTTTAGCTTCAGCTTACTTTAAACTATACATTCTGTTTTTGACTGCTAAATGGAATTTCTGTCCAAGCTCAGAGCAAACAATAGAGACTCATGCTTGTGAAAAAAAACACACACACACACAAAGAAACCAAAAAGGCACAAAGGATGGATTTAAAGTCCCTTCTTCCATTGTTCAGCTGTGAGTTTCCTTTGCCTCCGCATGAGGAAATTAGTTGTAAGAAGATCAAACTCCACAGAGACGAAGGACTCCGCTAACATTCAGAAAGAAGAGTTGAACAGGATGCACATGGACGGTGACCTCCAGCGTGTCTTTCGGTGGCTCAGCTTGGAAAGATCTGCTCATGCAGCGGCCAAATATTAGTGTTGTGTCTGGAAGAAAAATGGAGTGTGTCATCCTTGTATGCCTGATTCTCCAATTTCCTGTGTTTTTGGAGGAGGAAGTTCAGGAACACCCATAACTTCCAGGAGTTTTTCTGATGACACTTTAAGACTAATAACATTTCACAGTATTCAAAGGGAATGCCAATTTTTATTTGACCTCATGTTCAGGGTGGGACGCTCAAATGCTTTTATAATGTCCTACCGTTGTCGTCCACATATGTAGACAATCTAAGCGGTGACCTCCAGAATTAAAAAATGAAGCCAAATGCGGAAGTGAAAAACTCTGCAGTTCCTCGGGTGTCCACTTGAGCCCGGCTGCAAAAGCCAAGGCATCCCCACTTGGTCCTTTATAAAAATGACTATACTTAGAGCAGGAATGAGCATGTTTACAGCCTGGTTCAATAACAGTTCTGGTTTCAATAGATAGATTGTGTAGAGGTATAGAGGCTGTACTCCTACAAGCGGGTGGCCCAGGTTCAAATCCGACCTGTGGCTCCTTTCCCGCATGTCGTTCCACACTCTCTCAACCTGATTTCTGACTCTACCCCACTGTCCTGTTTCTAGAATAAAGGCAGAAAAAGCCCAAAAATAAACCTTTGAAAAAAAAGAAATGAAAAAAAGAAAGGTACGTCGTTGACGACAAGAGTCTGTTGCCTTCAGGGAACTAATTAGCTAAATGCTTCCATTTAATGACATATGTGAGTTGTTTCCTCTCACACTGCCACAGAAACACTAAATAATGTGAACATTATTATGATTACTGAAGCCAAAAAATAATACTTAAGTTACTTTAAAGAGCCCATATTCTGCCCTTTTTGGGGTTCGTATATTTAATCTATGTTCCTACTTTTGTACGTTCACAATAGCTAAAGTTCTAAAAAAGTGTCTGTTTTCATGTACTGCTCCTCCTTGCTCCCTCTCCGCTCTGAGTCCGTCAGCTGCACTCTGTTGAGCCCCCACTGTTAGACCCCACGTGGGCCAAGTCTGCTCTGATTGGTCTACCGATCCGCTCTGTCGTTATTGGTCAGTTGCTCAGCACGCGTCTCGGAAATTTCATCATGAGCTGCAGGGCTTGCCACAACGAGCCAATGGACTTAGATCAGTGACCTCACACTGACAATGACGTCACACTGGCAACATTTTTTCGAGGGGGTCTAGAACCGAGCGTTACATGCAGCTAATGCTACAGCTAACAGGAGGACGTAGGAGAAGCCGCGTTTCTGCGGACTTTGAATTTTTGCAAATAGATGTGCCTAAACATGCACAGGACACATGGAAAACACACTAAAGAGCATATAAAACCAGAAAAAGCACAATATGGGACCTTTAAATAAGCACTGAATCAGAAAGTAACTCAGTTATTAAAGTAACTACTGTACAGTATCTGTAGCTATTTTTCAGTAACTTGCCCATCACTGGTAAGTTCATTTATTGGTTGATGCATCGGGTGTGTTAACCAAACATTTTACACTTAAGTCATAAGACCTCCGTACCCAGTGACAGCATCATGATAGAGATGTTTCAGCATGTCTTAACTAACTTTGAGACCATTTCAATTCGACTGTTTTGGAGAGTGTTTTGGTTTGTAGAAAAAGCTGTTGGATGGCTGTCAAAAAAAAAAAACCGATGCAATTTGAACTCTATCTGCATTACTGTGAAGAGACCACAACCTAACCAACCCTGTCCTGCTGCTGTTTCGTCTGTGAGAGGACAGATAAACCCTTTCACCGTGCCCTCCCCGAAACTGTTCTGTTATCAGTCTATTGCTCGATCTTTTCATCCCTCCGCACACAGCGTGAAAGCGTCTTCCTTTTACAGTCTCCTCTCCTCACATCCTGTAGTGGTACTCCAGCACGAGGAACAGCTGCCTGCTTTCATTAGCGATAAAGGAAGTGACACGCCATCTATTATTCATTGGACCACACAGTCAAGCTCCTTCTAGCATGAGCTTTGTTAGCATCCTGGCTACTTCCGCTCATGGAAGTTAATGAGGACGAGCAAGCAACTGCCACCGCTAATTAGCACGCGGGCTATCTTACTAGTCCTGTGTCAACGGTAGCAGATGTTACAAGGCGTTGCAAAGGATGGTGGGGAGAGATAAAAAATGAGCAGGGACAGTTGGAGATGGGAGGAAGAGTACGGTAAGGGCAGGAGCGTGGAGGGATAGGAAAGAATGTAGGTCACTGAAAGTGGAAAAAGCAGCCTTTTCCGCTCGCATGTCGTCAAAAACAGCAGCCTGGTCATCGGCCATACTCTTCATCAAACGCAGCGCCACGACCCCCAAACACAAATCACTTCAGCTGTACTCATATGTCACCTCAGCTGTATGATAACACCTCACATTATCATACTGAATGTAAAAACACAAACAAGGCAACAGGAAGACAGCAACCATGGCGTCACTTTTCAGACCATTCAACTCCACTGAACATGTTTACTGGTTCGTCGTCTTGCTTGATCGTAGCTCGTAGCTCGTTCCCATGGAGCGTCTCTGCGTCTGTCTTCCTGTTCTTGTCCTGTTTAGGGCAGGGTGAGTGGTTCCAAGTAACCGTGGCAGTGGTCATCTGAGATGAGCTTTCTCTGCCATCCTGCGGTAGATGTGGAATATCGCCTGCGGCTGTGAACACCGGCTGGAGCGTGATAAGAGACACGGGGGAAGCAGGGACGCATTTGATTGATACTCTCCATCCGGACCTCACGGCAGTGATAGGTCGGAGTTCATACAGGATTACAGCAGCTAGAGATGAAAAGCTCTTTATTTAGTCCTTTTTCACGCCATACGATTTACTGATTGCTGTCGGGTTGTAAAGACCGTTTAATGGAATATTACAAAATAGTGCCCAGAAGTTTCAAAATACAAGCCTTCATTTGTTGACTTACATTAGTCAGCCAATTTGACACCGGCAACCATGATTATTTCTCTTACCTAACCAAGTCGTTTTCTGGTTAAATATAACCGAAACTGCCACCGTTTCACAGCACTAACCACTTCTTTATGATCGTCGCGCATCCAAAAGAAAACTTGTTTTGCAACAGATTTGTGTTGGAAATCCAATCAGATAATAAGATAGCTTGACTGCTACTATTTAAAGAGTCTAACTAGGCATTGCATATGTATCATCACTAACTTGACCTCATTGCCCTGCATGTGCAAAACTGACACAAGACTGGTGCCTAGATCGTGATATTTAGAAATTAGGGCCACTAACCAAGCTGCCAAGCTGTCATATTTGACAATTTTGGACTAGAACGTGTTTGAAAAAAGAAAGAGAAAGTGAAATCAGAGATGGCAGGAATGATAGAAAAAAGAAAAAAGGAAGGAGAGATAGATCAGGGGCAGGTGTGTTGTACCTTGCTGCAGAGATGTAGATTAGTTACACTTGCTCACAGTGCCATGTCACATTACATCCCCATCCACTCGCTCTGATAGGTAAAAACAACTCACACACACAAACCCCATACAGCAACATACAGAAAACATGTACAATATAAGCACGTTTTAGTTCAGTAACATGGATTATAAATACATCTCTCCTTCCCCCTGCTCATCATTTAACACTTTCCACTCACACAGCCGATCTGAAGGGAACACAGACACACTCACATGCGATCACAAAATCCAACCACAGTCCAACAAACATGGTATTTGTGAATGCAATCATGCATAAACATGCATGTGATCACACATAATTCCCCCCACAAAGTCACACGTATCCTGGTTATAAAGAGCCCGCCTGGCACCAACAGAGTGTGAAGACAAGACAGGCGGGCGATGGCAGTGCGGCTCGGTCTGCAGAGCAGGCGCAACGACTCCGGGAGAAGAAAAAAAAATCAACACTTATGAATTCACACTCTATTGATTTGAACATGATGACAGCCCTGCAGCTCGGCTTCCGCTTGCACACACACACACACAGAAAAACACACACATGCACAAATCGGACATGTGGCAAGTACATTCAAATACTGCCTGTAGGAAAATAAAACAGCTGGCTAATTTCCACATTGAGTGGCTCAATACTCATTTCAGTGTGTTGCATGTGTGTCTATGTGTGTGATGGGTTGAATGCATGCGTGTGTGACTCCTGATTGTCGGCAAGCTCACTTATTCTCCCTCATTATTTCAGCTGTGTGAGGAGTGTAACATTCTGGTGGAGGGGGGGGGGGGCTCACACACAAATTCATCCGAACACATAAACACACTTTTTCTGTCTGTTGTTCACACATTTTCTCACACATCCCAGGGAAGAAAAAAAAACATGTGACCCATGTTCTACCCGGCAAGAAATAGAGCAGGAAAAGGAGTGAGAAAAGAGAAGGTGGGGTGCAGCAGAGTGAAGAGGAGAAGATGGAGCAATTTGAGGTAAACAAAATGAGATTGTGAAAGATGAAAACATGGGAATAAAAGAGAGCAAATTGTTCACAGTTGCAGAAATGAAAAAAAAAACAATAAGCAAACAGAAACAGGAGGATGAGTCAGAAAAAAAAAGGTGAATTCTCATAGCTGGTTGCCTCTCACCTTCCATGCAGCTCCTTTCACCTCCTGTCCTTCCTGTTTCTGTTTCTGTGAGTGCTGCAGACCCTGTCTCTCTTCTAACCTCAGCACAGAAATGACAGAGAGCGAGAGAAAAAAAAGGAGGGAGGAAGGGTGGGAAAGGGGTGGAGGTGTTGGCAGAGGTGGTCCTGATGGGTGGAGGAAGCAGAAGAGAAGAAGAAACACCCTTAAAACTTGAATGCTGAACACAAAGGCATCTTCAAACACTGCCGCTCTGCATGTGATGATAGTGTCACAACTTTAAATATATTTCGATGTTGGCAGGACTTCACAGTACCAAAGATTCTCATCTTCAAAAGGATACCATGCCAAAAAAGTCTTGACTTATTTTAACAGCCTGCTTGTGCTGGTAGAAAAAAAGCCACCGAACATTAACCACCCTATTTAAATACCATTAATTAGAAGGATTTCCCTCAAAAATGACGCGGAAAGCAGGAAGAAGCATGAATTTCAAACTCATGGAAAACATTTGTTAACTTCCTGCAGGTTAGGGTGGAAGTGTAGGTGTAAACCTTTGTTCATAACTCTTTACACTACTCTCTGTAATAAAGCTCGACCACCACTGCTCTCTCTCTTTTTCTTTTCCTTTAGTATTTTGGATTTGACTCTGACTCCAGAAGATCTGTTTTTTTTTTTTCAAGGTTAGGTACTTTTCAGTACTAATAAATGTCTGATTGCTATTTCTACAAACTAGTCCGTATAAAACATGGACGTTGTCTCAGTGATCACGCCCATTGGTTTCTTAAGAGGCATTATGAAGCCCAACGATGTGAACAGCCATATTGGAAATGTCACTCCACCTGACTTTTGATCAATGTAGTAGAAACCGGCAAAGAGGCGGGCCTTGAGCCTCCTGGCAAACAGCTACAATGTGCCCACCTGTCAGTCAATTTAACCACGGCCCCTAATTATGCGAATCAATGACTGACTCCATGGGACACTCGAGGAACTGCAGTTCGGTACTGGACTCATTTTTTAACACCCGAGGTTTCTCTTGCTTGAAACACTGAAATGAAAGAATCTAAATATTGATATTTTTCACAAACTTATACAAGAACTCTATCTGCATTATTACAAATGATTGATATAACTCACAACACATACTTTCCTTAAGATAGTTTTCCTTAAGGTGCAAATGATCATGAGCAAAACGTGAGGAAAGACACTAATGTGTTTCGTTTGTGTTGATGTTAACTTTTCATGTAGCTCTGTGTTCGTTCATGCATTAACTGCTGTGTGCATGCATGTGTGTTTGTGTGCTAAAAGAGTGTTTGAGTTTCCTGCCTGCGGGCACAAGACCTCCCCTAAAGTGAACTTCTAAGCACCAGGCTGATTATTACTACAGGACTTGAAGCCAACCCATGCTGTGCTGCCATGGGGCCACATGAGGCCTTCTTTGACCAGGTCCAAACTGGATCAAAAATGCTTTTTTAGAGACATCAGACTGAGGCTTTCCTCAGGGATCATCTCTGGGAAATTTAACGAGTAACCCACGTAGATAGTTCTATCCTTCTCAATAACAGAAAGCAGTCTAATGAGTAAACCTTGGCTAGTCTGGCTGGCTCTGTAGTGTAAATGAGGTAAATAATTAACTGCCTTTAAATAGGCTAACTGCCCGGGCTAATGGCTCCTATCTCTTATCTCACTCCTGCACCAATCCCTCAGACCACCAAGGCTAAATTCCCCTCTTAGCGAGCGTGTGGAAAACATTTCAAGAGCAAACATTCAGCCTCACACAGCTCAGCCTGCAGAGTCTGTAAAATACAGCCTCCACATGACGTGCCATGTGAGTGCACAGATATACAGAGTGCATGAAATATTCATATAGATATATGTGGCAGAGCTGTAGCAGTGCCAGGGCTCTAAATCAAACAAGTCCCCATGATTACTTGAGACCAAAGGGTTCACACTCATTACGGGGGAAAATAAAGTTGACAACTCACATTGCTCAAAGCCCGACTGATAATTTACACTTTAATTGTTTCATAAATCACTTTGTTTGTAATGAATAAATAAGTTATAAAGATGCAGAACATGTGAGGAGGTTTGTGAGTGCGATTATAAAAACTGTTCTGCCATCCACAGGAAGCCATGAAAACATACAGCACGGCACACAGAATATGGAAACGTTGCTTTGTACAGTATGTGGATAAATGAAACAGCTGAATCCAATACACATTATTATTCTGACAATTGTGACGAATATGGCCTCTCTGATATTATCTAGAAGCATACTAAATGGACTCTCATTAAGAGCTGCCACAAGTTATCAAATCAGGGAAATCACTGATTCCTCGATCATGAGAAAACTATTTTAAATCCCTCTAAGTCTTTACAGTCATTTTCAAGCAGAAAGTTTACAATTTGCAGGTTTCAGCTTCTTGAATGTAAAGATCATTCATGAAATTAAATGAAGGATTTCTTTTTTTTTTTGACAGTTGATTCGACAGAAGAAGCGATTTGAAGAGTTCACTTTTGGTTCTGGGATACTGTCGTAGGCTTTTATCACAGACGAAGGGTGCATTCACCCCTACGCCGTTCGGTCCGTTTGAAAAGGAACTCTGGTGTCGGATAGTTTGTTTGGCTCGGTTGTTATTGTGGGGCACATATCACGGAAAGTATCGTGGGTTTCCCTGCAATACCCGACCCTAGTCGACAGTTTAATCAATAGAAAAAAATATTAAATTAAAAACACTTGTTGCAGCAATACTTGCACCAAAAGTGCTGAAGGTCAGACATAGCGTTTTGTATCTGTTTATGCTAAGTTAAGGCTTTGATAGACAAATCTTAGGACGTTCATGGTTTGTATTTCAAAGCTGATAAAAGAAGAATCAAATGTATTTCCTCAGAGTGTTGACTCACAAGGAGAATCTTTGTCAAACACAAACTCAGACGATCTTCTGTGGTTAATTCCTAGCCTCCCCTCACCCTATATGTCCAACACACTGCATAAAATCAGCTCCCATCCTTTCATCTAGAGCAGCGGACTGAAAGAGGGTGTAATTCGGCCTCGAGGGTTAAGCTTCCCATGTTGCCGATCACATGAACCGTCTCCTGTCAGGAGGGATCAGATCCCACCTCGGGACCCTTAGGTCTTCTAGAGTCTCACTCCTCTCTCGTCTTTTCTCTTTGTGTCGAGGGTAGACATCGCTGTCCATCTCGCTTCTTCTGCTCTTCGAAGAAATTCAAATCCGATGTGATAATGGTGTGTGCTCTGAGACAAACTAGGGCTGGGACCGAGGCTGTCCCTTTAATTTCAGTGTATCCCTCGTAGCGTCTTTTTTTGGGAACAAAATAAAATGGCAGATTGGGCCGAGTGAATGCAGGGTATTAAGTCTGATCTTCTCAATACTGTTGAAGGGATTCCCATGCCCACATGACCCTGAGGCCCATATCAAAGCTTCTACGGGAGTATCCCAAGGCAATGCCAAAACCAGGCAGTAAGGCATCCAATTATTTTGCCTTATCTTCAACTAACAACAGAAGAGAAAAAGCGTGTAGAGCTTTCTAAACTGTTATCTTGAAGGCCAGGTGAAACACACTCAACGAGCTCTATAGCAGCGTACAGGTGGCAGGAGGACTGATTAAAAAGAGGATTCAGCTTCACAGGAAGAAGGAGACTTTGCCTCGAGTTTTATGCCAACCTTTTAGACCAAGGTCTGTGAGGGAAGCTAAAGGGGCAGGGCGCCTTGTGGCTGGGCTTGTTGTTCTCATTAGACCAGGTCAGCTCGGCCTGAAGAAAAACACAACGTTCTGTCACAAAAGTTCTTCCAAAAACAACAACAACAACAACAGAAATACCCTGAATCTGTGTGCAACGATGGAAGAACCATGCCCCGCTCTGAGTTGTATCACTCCAAAGGTGTACGTGCATGTAATGTAAACAAGTTTCAACTAGTAAACAGACAAATAACTACCACACAACTCTGACCTTGAAGATCTTTACGCTCCACGACTGAAATAGAACTATAGTAGGGCTTTCACACTTGCAGAAATCTCCTGACATTTTCCGCTCAGACTTCCCCCCCCGGAGCCAGACCCCTAGTATTTTTTCCGCAGCAAGTCCGAGTGGGCTGATGTGAGAACGCCGCAGGATATTCTCTGGAGAATTCACCTCGAGCCAATGGGAGGAGGAGGTACGTTTCTATACTGTTCCTGCTGCACGGTGCATAGAGTGTCTGCACGCGACCACTACGATCTCCATGCATGTAATTAAACGGCTGCATTATGTTTCCTGTTCTCCAGTATGTTGTTCTCCGCTCTTTAGCTGATGTTGTCATTCCGTTAGACGACACATAGCATTGATATAAAGGCAAATATTCTCATTATAGCGTCTTATAGCGGACTCTGTTACTTCGACCGCTACTACTGTGTTGTTTTTTTACTTCATGTCTTACCTCAGGAGAACCCCCCCACCCGCCCCCCCTCCTGTTTGACAGGGATAGTCTCCCACTGTGAGGAGCATATGTGAACAGCCAGGTCGGGAGAATCTCTGGAGTTGTCCTCTTGAGAAGTAATCTAGATATTTTCAGGAGTGTACAGTATATGTGAAAACAGCTGAATTCTTGCAGGCAAACATTCCTGCGTAGGACACAAGTGATAAAATGTACTGTTGCATATCAGCACAGTGTCCCTGCTCCAGCGCGGTTGAACACACACAGTTAAAATGTTAAAATAACAACAGGCGTTATTATGCAGAGTCTGGCACCCCAGGAGTTTTCAGATGTGTGTGTGAATGTGTCTGGCTGTGTGTAAGTGTGAATGCCTAAAAGTGTTTTAACTGCACAGCTCATAAACATACAGCTCAGCACAACAGCTTGGAGTCATACACAGAGTGTTTTTATTATAACTGTGGGAGTTACAAAAACACGCCTCATGGAAGTTTGCAATGCCAAATCTTTTGATTTCACATGCACATTGTTTGAATGATCGCAGTTTAGGGAATAGCAATTAATCACGATGTCCGTTATGCACTCCTGCTTCTCATATGAACTGCCTGCTATGATTGCAAAGATAGTTTTTTTTTAAGCTGTTGTTGTAGTTCTGGTCAAGTGGTGGCTAGAGAGTGGTGCCAAGTCTGTTAACCGTGCATCTACAAGTATGGGTGTGCATGAGTTTGAGTGGGATTAGGTGCAAAAAAAAAACAGAAACTGCTTTTAGTAGCAAAGCTTACTGTTCTTGGATAACAGCATATTCAACGACTTGAAGCCTTCTGTAAGAAAAATAAACCTTCTCAATATATTGTTCTCGCCTAACTGTGAAACAAATTTCCCCTCGGGGACAATAAAGTTGAAAGTTGAATGCCAGAAAAACCCAATTTCAAAAATGAATGAAAAGTGTCTGATGTCAAATGGGTACAAAAAAAACCTCTCGTCGAATACCTTAAAAGGGTGCTTCGATTTGCCGAATCGCGGGGTTGTGTGTTCACATTGAATACAGTAAGTGGGATCTTTCCAGGAAAAATCAGGGGAGTTTTTGTTTTAGAAACTCAAGAAACACGTGCAGTCTGATAAGGAAATCAGGAATCCAATAATAACTCAAAGTCCGGGTCATTTCTTAGTAAACTGTCTCTATGAAATACCAGTAAAATGTAATCATTCATAATCAAAGCCAACCTTTGCTTGGAGATATAAACTGTAACATTTCAGTTTTAATCCTTTCTGGCAATACATCAATGCTTTTCAGCTGCCATTCTTTTCATATTTTTACAGTACATCCCATTCTTCAAGCAAAACTCTGTAAATACTCTGAGTGGAGATTTCTTTCCAAGACTCACAATATTTTGCAAATATGTCGGCTCACCGCATCCGTCAAACTGATTCAGATTTATCCTGGAATATTTCTCCAGTGTTTAAAAAGTATGTTGTGTGTGTATGCATTATTAAAGCCATGCATCATTGTTGGATACACACACACACACACACACAAGTCTCAACTCATCTCTTCTTGGATGCAGAAAAAACTCCATCTGAAGACCATATATAGCCCGGTCTAACCTTGCACCAAAGACAGAGAAATCATTGGCCATCACATGTAACAAAAAGAACGTGAGCTCCATTTTTGCTTTGATTTCATTGATCGTTTTTTTTATTCCTTTGGGGAGGATGTATATATCCACGCATGGGTGTCAACTTGTAGCAAATGTTGCCTTCATATTCTCCTCTGATGAATATTAAACCGGTCATCAACCCTGAAACACATCCTCTTTTGGGTCAAATCTTCAGTTTTGTGTGGAGGCTTGTCAACAGGCAAGGCAGGCAACTGCTTGGGGCCCCAGACCAGTAGGGGGCCCAACCGAGGACTGACACACTTTAAACCATATGTAGCTCAGAATGCCCAAACAATGACAGTAGAAAACCTCCCTAAGGGGGCCCCATCTGACAGTACTTAATGTTTTCCGCAGCTAAGGGTTCCAATATTCCTGTGAAGACTTAAATGTGTCACTTAAAGTTGCCGTTGGTGTCTGATTATCCTATAACATAAAGGCGATAAATTCTAGTTGGAGGGGCCTCCAGTGAATTTTGCTTATTGCCCAAACAAACTATAGAATCCTCACTGTAAGACGGATATGCAGTGACACAGCATGGCACTATCATGTGCAGCTTATGGAAATTAAAATCTCTAAGAAAACAGTCAAGAAAGAAATAAAGAACACCTTTGTTGCAAGATTAGAAACTCTCATGCCATTATGACATTTATATAGAATACTAAAAAGCTGCATGTATGGTACGTTATATATATATGTTTGTGTGTGTGTGTGTGTGTGTGTGTGTGTGTGTGTGTGTGTGTGTGTGTGTGTGTGTGTGTGTGTGTGTGTGTGTGTGACATCCTGAGGAAGGCCAGTCACTGATAAGACCTTGAGGCAAGGAAAAGTCTGTTTATACGTTATGAAACGGACGCCCACTGAACTGACCACAGCACACACCTCACTGCTCAAGTGGAAACGAGCTGAACTGTGGTGAGCGCTCGATGTGCAAATGTGTGTGAGTAACGAAGAGATGAGGAGGAAGGGAGAGAGAGCCAAACAGTCTACAACAGTAAACAAAGTGGACAGCTGATTGAAATCTATACCATACAGCCTTTTTTCTTGTATGTTTGCTAAATTCTAAGAGCATACAAAACCAATTTGTGCTGCATTGCATTGTCTGTCTTTAGTCAAGCATTTCTAAACATTCAGCTCTTTGTCTTCATGTATGTAGGAATATGCAAACAAGGGGAGCGCCCCCCCCGCCCCCCTTTCTTGGTTTGCAAGTAAAGCAGCTCGGACAAACAAAAAGAAAACAGAAGGTATAGACTGAATCGAGACAGAGATGCACCATTCCACTTTCAGCCACGTTCCTCATCCTGACTTGCTGCTTCTGCATTCTGACTTTTCCAGATGCTTCCCTTTGTGCTTCACTCCTTCCTATTTCTCTGGTTTGCCCTGTCATTTCAGATTCTCCTCGGAGTCACAGTCAAGACATTGCAACCCGAAAAAAACCACGACACTGTGTCTTTCGTTGACACAGAGTGGCTTGTTTTGAGGGGAAAGCATCTGTACTGTGGCTTATGCAGTGTGCAGAAGAACAGCTTTTGCTGCTACTGCAAAATGTAAATAGTAGCTAAGCTTAAACTGTTGCATTTTACATCTAGGCACTTGAAGAATTTAGCTTTTTGGATCTAATTTGCAGCTCTAAATTCACTGCAGACTTATCTGTAAGTTAGCATTATAGCTTATTCTTACTTCCATTCTTTTTTTTAACTTTTTCATTTGGGTCAATAAACCATAAAACAACTAAATCAATATGTATTCGTTGTCCATTCAGTGCACTGGGTGTCGATTAAAATGTGCTTCAGCTGTCAGGAATGTAATCTCGGGTATACTTGCGTTTGCACGTCTCAATCAGGTGTGAAACTATGTATTCGATTCCCGAGCACTACATGATCAGGTTTCATTGATTTTTGAGGAGGCACACTCGGCAGCGGCCCTTGGCAGCAGTGGAACTCCAGCATTCGCATCTTATTGACCGTCTCACTTCCTAAATGAGATTTGCTTTTATTTATCACCAATATGTCACTCCGACTATCTTATCTCAATAGCAAGTCTTTTTTTTAAGGTTGTGATCTGGTTTGGAGGACTGAGATGAACTGCAGAGGGGAATAAAAAAAGAGAGAATGCACAGGCCTGAGAAGAAATAATTTGAGGACAGGCAGAGATAGAGGAACTGAAACAAACACAGGGAGAGTTTTATCATTAAGTGTGGGGGAAGCATGGCTGAGCAATAACCTGATTGTGGCTTTGGTCTGCTCTCTCCCACAGACAGGCTCTTCCTGCAGGGCTGAACTCTGCTGACCTGTGGGGGCATGCAACTCCACAGACTACAGGCCGGCCTCTAATATCACTACTAATCACTGCAGCCAAACAAACCGCAGCTAGAAATCACCGAGGGAGTAGAGAAAAGTAGAGAGATGCTTTTATTACTCTGTTATTGTATCTATGTTTTACTGTGTTTGTAGCACAGAGTGTCTCATATTTCTCTCTTTGTTGCTTTATCTTGCTGTGTTTATTCCTGCCCATGAATCAACTCTGAAGCCTGTGAAGCTTTAACAATGACCGGAGCAGGCGGCCAATGTGTCTCAGCCTACAGACTATAAGGTGACAGTTGCAATGTATGCATGTAAACCCATGCTATGATATACACAGCTATGCGTGTAAACATGTGCTATGATATACACAGCTATGCGTGTAAACATGTGCTATGATATACACAGCTATGCATGTAAACATGTGCTATGATATACACAGCTATGCGTGTAAACATGTGCTATGATATACACAGCTATGCATGTAAACACGTGCTATGATATACACAGCTATGCATGTAAACACGTGCTATGATATACACAGCTATGTCTGTGAACAGGTGCTATGATATACACAGCTATGCATGTAAACCCATGCTATGATATACACAGCTATGCTTGTAAACACATGCTATGATATACACAGCTATGCGTGTAAACACATGCTATGATATACACAGCTATGCTTGTAAACACATGCTATGATATACACAGCTATGCATGTAAACATGTGTATACGATATACACAGCTATGCGTGTAAACATGTGTATATGATATACACAGCTATGCGTGTGAACACATGTATATGATATACACAGCTATGCGTGTGAACACATGTATATGATATACACAGCTATGCTTGTAAACACATGTTATGATATACAGGCATCAATGGGAAGCAGTGGCTGTAGTAGACATCTAAACAGTCTTGCTACAGACTTAATTCGAACATGACATTTCTATACTTCAGAACACAAAGAAAACAAAGCTATAATGACCAATTAAAGCAACTATTATGTAGGAATTCAGTTTGGTACGCTTCATCGCCCACTGAAGGTCTCTAAATGTAACCGCACTGTCGTAAAGCCCACATAGTGATGTGAAACCTCTTAACGATCCTACAAAATGTTCCTTAGACACCTATTCAAGCACACCCCAAGGACGTTGAATGCTGTTCTTGAACCGACTACATGCACAAATAAGATCTCTTTCGAAATCTTCCATTCTGCAGTTTCAGAACGTGTTGAAATTCCCACAAAAAAAAATCAATAAAACTAACGTACTACTGTTGAAATAAGACAGGCGTTCATGACAAATCGCAATCTGTTTAGCGTTAGAAACACTCATCCAGCTTTTGGGATTGATTGACGCAGCATATCCATGTTGAATTCACTGGTACATAAGGGGTATACTTGGCATTGGCCAATACTCAAGTGTAGGTTTTTGGAATTGATATAAGAAAGGCAATGGTGGAATTTGGACAACTCTTACCAAAAGAAGGCTGAATATAAAAGCAGATTTTGTTTCTATATTTAAATCATCACGTCTTGATATGCACAGAAAAAGAGTTTTTGGAAAGGTAGGGAATCAATCTTATAACATGGTTCACAAAAGTGGTTGGCAGCAGTGTTTAAGCCTAAAGCCTCAAACTATAGGAATAAACCGCAAATTTTAGAAATAAGGAAATTCGACGATGGATAAAAATGGAAGAATGACACACAAAAAATCCCCAAAAAAGGTGGCAAATCCAAAGCTGCTGCATTATGGATTGTTGTAGAGGATAGATGTTATTTCTGCTTTGGCATTTTTCAGCCTGTCGCACCTCCTACGGTGCCTTTTGTACCGCATTGGGAGGATAAAGAAGTTCCACAAACAAAGTTAGGCTCAGTTTGGTCATGTTTCCTTCTGATTGTCTTTACATTTTTCCAGCTATCACCTTCAGGTCCGTGTGAGCTCACTTTGTGCCACACTGTGAGGAGAGAGAGGAGAGCAGCATTGACCAGGAGGCTGCCTCGCCTCTCTCACCACAGACAATTTGTTGAGTCTGACGGGAAGCTACACGGGGTCGAGACCTTGTCTGAAGAATTCCCAGGAATCTCTCCTTACGTAAGTGGAACGGGAGGAGTGAGTGATGCATTGTGGGTCAGAGGTGTTTTGATGCTAAAGGGGTTACAAACATATGGTTTGTCTTCATGCTCTTAAGAGGAATATATTTTATTCTACAAGATTTGACAAAGTCGACAACAAAATGTTGAGGGTGGAAACGCCCCACGGGAATCCAGTCTGAGCCTTAATCAGTGAGTAAAGAGGCTTAAAGATGATGAGGACAAACATTATTCCATACTAACATAATACTCATCTCACAGCCTGCAATACTCTGACTCGAGACCACTGTTCACACAAAGCAGAGCCTTTCTTTATCTGCCCTGAGGGAGTCCTTTCTCTGAGTGTAATGTCTTTCTGAGTTAAATAAGGAAAACTGCAAAGATAGCATGGACATAAATCTTTACAATTCAAACAAAAAGCTTCCAATTCAAATAAAAAGCTGCAGCCACATGTTGGGAATGGCTTTGGGGATTTGCATAATTGATGATAACAATAGAAATAATTTCTTTGGGTAAATAAACTGTCTTTTGTGGGAATTTGTGCTTGGTCTGGATCCAGTTATGTGTAAACAAAGATTGTGGACTCAGGCGCTTCACTCCTACTCAGAGGAGAGGAGAGGGAAAATAGAGAGGAGAGATTTCCAGGAACAGGAGACAAAAATCAGAGCAAAGAAAAAAGCGATGTAGAAAAAAAGGAGGCAACGTGTGGTGACTCAGCTGGCTGGGCTCCTACCATGTACTTGGAGATCAAGGGTTCAAGTCTGGCTCTCAGCCCCTTTTTCTTGTGTCACACCCGCTCTCTTATCTCTCCTGACACTCTCCATGGTTCCCTATCTTAAAAAGCCGGCGTGTCAAACTAATCTGGGAGATGTAGTAGAACCAAAGGGAAGAGGTTTATTTATTGGCATAGTAGGGCAACAGCTTCCTACAGCTACGAAGAAGTCAGAACATTTCATGTTCTTCAGCCTCTTCCTCTCTCCACCTGTATTTCTTGCTCTCCTTACTTCGGTTATCTGTCTCGCCACATAAGGGAGCACACTAAATACAGCCAAGCGCCGCAGGCAGAAGGACGCCACTAAGAACATCGGTGGAACACACCGGACAGTCGAGATGAACAATGTCTGCTGGCTTCAGCGTGATAAACGTCGTGACAGAAGATGCTGATTGGCAGTTCTTTATGTGTGGGGATTTTCCAGTGGTGAAAAAAGAGAAAGGGATGAGACTAATGAAAAGAAAGAAAGGTGGACAATAGGAGAATCCAGGAATGTCAAAAAGCTGAAATATAGAGAGAAAAAAAGGACCACCAAAGGCTGTCCTTTGAGGGATTGGAGGCGACCAATATGGAGTTTAATTTGAGAACTTATTACCAATGCTGCGGCACTTCTCCATGTTAACGTGTCCATAAAGTTAGAGAGTTTTAAAGAAAGGTGTGTGATTGTCTCATGACATAGACTGTGTAAAGAATGGACAGTACGAGAGCAGGAGACAAGTGAAGCCGTAAGGTTTCCAGCTTTCCCTGACGACCGGTTGCAGTATAGGTTATAAACCCCGCCTCCTCCATGTTAGCAGATGGGATATGAGGTAAACTTTCAAATTAAAAATACGCGCCAAATACATTTTTTGTCAAACGTAATTTCTGTCATCAGAGTGATTTCATATCATGCTGATTTTTATGTACAAGTGTTAACACTTCTGAAAACTTTAGTGATTCTATGTATGAAAAAAAGAGTTGACGTAACATGTGACATCATGACAGAAAGTTTTATTGACAAATGCTCCTGCAGCAGTCCAAACTGGATTACAAGATTATAGGAGAAATGTAGAGAGAACCCCATTCTCATTTAGTCCTTACAAAAGGAGTATCATCAAATCTTCAAAAGTAATAGCTGAACGGACAATAATGGGAATTCATACGAAATCGGCCACTGTAATACATCACAACACTGTTCAACAAGTGGATACAAAGTGAATAAAAACGCAATTTTACTCATTAATACACACTCGCAGTTAGAAAGATGTCACTTCAATTGTTTCTTATAATGGACATAAGAAAAGAGAGAAAATACATTTACCTCAGCCTCTAACTTTTTGGACCATTGTCACAGAATTTTTGAATTTCTGACGGCAACAATTTCTTTAAATTAGCAAGAGAACTAATGTGGTTTAAATAACTAACAGGCACTATGACTTAGAATCAGTTAGGCTAATTTAGAAGAATCCATACACCGTTTGAATTTGGTTCCACGTGTTAACTAACCCCTACTTACACCAAATGTAGCACACCAAAAGAAGCTATTAAAGGATAGTTGTATGGTCATACAAAGCCCCATTTATGATGCAAGTTCAGGGGGCGGGAATTTAGACCCTTGTCACGTCTTGCCTTCAATGTAAAGGTCACAGAGGCGTGTGATAGTGGGACCAAGTCGTCCCACCGCTGTGCTGGCATCAGAGGTAGAAAGACACATGTCACACTGTCGAGACGGGATCACGATTAAAAGGCGGAGCCGGCACTGAGGAACAGCACTCTGTGTGTATGTGCATGTCCAAAGTGTGTGAGTATCTGGAGCTCACACACTGTTTGTTACACACTGAGCCTCTGGTTCTACATCAACGTCATAACTTAATGTGAAATTCACACATTAGGCACCGATATAAAAATACAAAGACATGACGACAGCAGAGCTCCGTTACAGAGCTGTTGCAGTCTTGAACAGGCTTAAGACTCAAAGGAGGGTTATACACACATCATGTAGGTGCAGTGTGTGGGCTTGTATTCTTTATATTACAAGACGTCCTATGGAATTAATCCTCTTTGGGATGAAGCATGAACACAGGATAACAGAATAGCATTTTTTTTTTTTTTTTTTTCCCGTTTTGCCATTCTGCTAAAAATGCAGCGAGAGCGCACATCACCACTATAGCCGAGCTCTAGAAGTCTGTACAGCACCACAACAGGTTGCCACTTTCTAATGTGGTCATGCCTTTACTGATATGGGAGAGCAAGATGATGGGAAACACGAGTGGGCAGACAATTAGGACACTTTGAGCGAAGAGAGGAGGAGAATCGTGGGAACATCACAAGGAGCTAGAAGAGGAGTGAAAGTGAAGAGAGGCCATAAAACCTCGTACTAAAACTCAACAGGAAGAAGGCAAGATGGGAATGAGGTGATGCTGATTATTACACATGCTTTTAGAACACAGCCTGGGCTCATTTTGACCAAAGGGTTTTGAATTGTCGTCCCCTGATACTGCCAGCAGAGATAAATCAGTAGCCGGAGTGTCATTTTTAAAAAAAAAAAAAATTTCGGAGATGATTCCAACGAGGTTTGCGAACACGATTTGTCTTTGTTTATTTTTAAAGCGGGTGCTGCTTTCCAGGGCTTTTTTTTGTTTTTCTGATCACGTCCCTGAAATCCCTGTAATTAACCAGTTTTTTTAAAGTGCTTTTGATCTTGCGCTGTAAGCATTTTGAGAGGGGGTCCTGTTGTGCGGTCGCTCAAGCCCTGCTGCAAAATGTAGCTACTTGATGTTCATGTTGACAGCGCTGTAGTTTGCTTTTTTTTTTTTTTTGCCCCAGAGACACTGGGGAGCTGCTGAACACCCATCTGTCTGTCTGTCAGCTGCAGAGTGTTAGTGGGTGGATACGGTTTTCTCACACCAGACGCAAACACGTACATGAGACACACAAATAGCACATGGAACTTATAATTACAGCAGCTTAAGGGCATGGAGAGTGTGCACCGATGAGAGAAACACACGTGTGTTCACAGATGTTCATGATCTAGGACATGCTGAACAGCGATGACATAATTTGCAGCCTCCCTATCGTCTCCTTTCACTGAAGCTGAATCCCAAAATCTCATCGACCCCAAATTTATCAAAAGAGTATGTCTTCTGTGTGGGTACCTGCTTCTTTATAGCTAAACCCCCCCCCCCCCCCCCCCCTTCAACTCGCCCCATTCTGTCTCTCACCGTCTGACAGAAGCCATCCATCACAGCAGGAACCACGGGGTGAGCGGGGGAATAAGTATAAGTAATTCCTACTGGAGAAGAAACCAAAGGCTTTATCCATTTTAAAAGACCCACAGTAGAAGAAAGGTATCGAGAAGGTGTCTAGACACCTCCCAGCACTCCCAGTTTTTCTGCTGTCAAGGCAAATATCTCACAGCAGCCAGAAGTGTTTGAGACGGGGATTTGACGTTTGTGTGGCCATGACAATGCTTGCGCTATCTCTGCCATGGAGGCTTGATATGCATACAAAAACTACAAGGTTCAAAGATAAATATGATTCTCATCCATAGTGGGTATAAGAAATGGACAACAAGACATACTAGGTTGCGAACTCCTTATTGAAGCTTTGAATTTGACGTTTCAGTCCTCAACATAGTTTTGTATATAGTCGTGCAGGAAAAAGGAAAAACGGTCTGCACACTGTTCAGCTCCCAATGGGCACATTTATTTAATCAAGGCAATGCTTCGGTCTACAAGATCTTCCACGGCTGTAGATTGAAATGTTGCCCTGTTTCAATAGATGGGCCCATTGGGAGCCGAACAGTGTGCAGACCTTTTTTCCTTTTTTCTGCAGTTAGTACATTTCTTCTTCAGCACCTGGATGTGCACACACTACAGTAGTTTCCTCTTTTTAATGTAATGTAGAAGTGAGCATATTTGGGCGACAGGTTGGGTAAACGTTGTTACATTTCTGAGTTGATACGCCGTCGCCATGGAGAAAGTACACCCTCTTCTATCAGCAAATGTACTCCAAATGAGCCTGGGATGAGATTCTAAATGGGAAACATGGTATTATTTACGAAAACAACATCATGCAGTATTCAAGGAGCCCAAAGATAAGTGGTTGGAAACCCTAAACTCATCATGAAAATATTTACTTAGGTCAGAATTCAGGTGGTAGGGCTTCATTTCCAATCTGGTTTCAGATTGTAATCAGTGGAGTCGCCCCCTTCTGGCCATGCAGATTTAAGGCACTCAGGCATTGGTTCCACTTATGAAACCAGAGGTTATCTCAACTCCTTTTTTAAGGTTTTTGGTTGTTGCAATATGCCACAGTATATATTGTATCTTACACCATCATGTATCTTATGTCTTGTGATAGATGGCCGTACATGTATATGATTCCATATTTGTATTACATGGAAATGATTGCTGTGGGGATATTGAGATATGAAGCAATGAGGCCCATTGGGTTGTGGCCTGCTGGTTTCAGATTTATGGATTGCTCACAATGTAACTTATCACAGAAACAGAAAGTCATGGGCAGTTCAACTTAAACATAAAATAGGTTGGTATTGGTATCAGTTATCGGTTTCTGTAAAGGCTGCTGATCCTCTCAGTCTTACAATAACAAATGGTACATATGACTTTAAATGAAGCAGGCTAGAAAAAGCAAATAGATATTTAACGACAAACGACAAACATCATTTTGAAGTCCTTAATTATTCTTTGACATGACAGTTATATTTCCCTCCCCGAGGCAGATGTATTGTCCCAATTTACTCATCCGTAAACCACCATTTTTTAGCAGGGGGAATAAATAACCCAAGCCAAACCTGAAAACACAGACTATATTCATCATCTGAAAGCCATCCCTAGAAAACAAGGTTATTTGTGGATTTTGGCGTATCACCATCCAGACTGCACAGAGTAGCTTAATTTGTGCTTTCATTTTGAGCCAATTTATTTTCTGTTGCTGACACCTTTTCTAAATCAGTTCCTAATATTTCAAATAAAGCAGTGTCTATCTAAATCGAGTTTGCTTTCCGTACTGCCAGATTTGGAGACATTCATGTGCTGACTAAATCTGGGCCTGAACATTGTCTGTCATATTAAGTCAATTAAGGAGAATAGATGCGTCTCTCTGGGATTTCTTTTAGAAATCGTAAACAGATATCAGACAGGCAATATGTTTTTAGCTTGACATCCAGGTTAGTATTTGATGTAGGTGTAAACAAAACCTCCCTTCAACTTCACACGTGTTCCTCGCTAATGAGCAACAAAAGCTGTTTTAGTCCAGACTCCTTGCCAACTCTGCACCGCCCGGCTGCGGCTTTGAAGTACTACTTCTCCTCACCTCGTTAACCCGCTCCCACTTTTTTAATCAGCGGCCCGCTTCTGCTTTGCTGTAAGCCAAATCGAATATCTGGAAATAAAACATCTCAGTGTGTGTCATGTAGCGTGAAATGTGATAATGTCTGTAGGAGAGCTGGGGTTTTTTTTGGGTTTTTTTTTCAGGGCAAAATTGATTTTCCACTCGGTTGCGGCTGTGTCGTAATCCATCACTTTTGCATCTTGCTGAAGTGCGACGAGCAACGTGTTGGTCAGAGGGTCGTCGCTGCATTACCGAGGTATAGCATTACACGCACCTTGTAGTTTCTGATGTGGGACATTAAGCTTTAGGCGTGCGTAGGAAACTACTCGTATATCCCTCGTAAGTTGTTGTATAAAAGGATGTATTCTGTCATATGCTGATGCAATACCTCAATGCAGGTGATTCAGACTAAGGGTGATGACGGATGTGTAAAATGATTCTGTCATTATTGATGAAAGCCCAGGAGGGAGGCAGGTGTTTGTGAGAGCCAGGAACAATAACTATTAAACTCTGGGCTTCTGCCTGAAAGATTTGAAAGAACACAGACGGATCCGTTTTAGGATGGTTGAAGAAGTTATCAAAAAAAAAATTACAGAACTCAAAGAAATGTTTTTTCTTTCAACCCAAGAATTATATGTGGGTGAAGAATTTTGAGAATTTTATCTACTTATTAATCCCTGAGGGAAACTCTGGTTTTAAACTCTGTTATCGAGGGACATGCTTCTCACACACATGCACAAACAGGACCTTGTGGACGTGCATTAGTGGAGAGATGTCAGAGTGAGGCTGCTACACACTGCGACGCAGGGAGCGCACCAGGGCGGTTGGGAGTGCGGCGCCTAGCTCAGGGGCACCTCGGAAGTGTCTAGGAAGTGGCCTGGCACCTCTCCAGCTACCAGACCAATTTTCCACATCATGGTCCGTATCGGGACTTGATCTGGCGACCCTCCAGTTCCCGACCCGAGTCCCTACGGACTGAGCTGCTGCCGCCCCACTTTCCCACACTTGGTGTACTCACGTGTGAGACAAAAGTCAAAAGTTGCTAACTCAACTAACTCACTCACTAAATAAGTAAAGGAAGCCGAGGAGAGCAAACCTGCCCCAGGAGCTTGTGGTGAATTATTATCCCTGTACCACTGAGAGTGTGCTCACATGCGGTGTGGCAGCTTGGCTCTCCAGAGAACGATTTTTTTTTTTTTTTAAAACTGCAGAGAAAAATCATCGGGACACAACTACCTAACATGATCACCACATACACACAGCATCTCGAGTGACCAATCACACCCAGCTCATCACCTGTTTGAACTCTTGCCCTCAGGCAGAAGATACAGGTCCATCAGAGCAAAAAGCACCGGAATGAAGAACTGGTTTTCCCCCCCCAAGCAATCAGACATCTTAACACTTAACAACCCACCCCCAGCCATCACCCTTCTACCCTTTCCTGCCCCCACCACCACCATATTTAAAAAAAAAGAAAATGCATAGACATACAACAGACAACTGAACTGATCTGATCATACTTTGCACTTACTGTAAGTACAGCATAGTACAGTAGCAGAGAGAACTCCCATGATTCCCCTCCAGCCTCAACGCCACCTTCTGTTATTGTTTTGACTGAGAGCCCCCCTGGCGGTGGAATCTGCATACTGTGCCTTTGATTGAAGCAATTTTTCAAGCAGTGAAAGGAAATTGTTTTAAAATGCCATCATGATGAGGGATGGGTGAACTTTGACAACTGCGACTGGAACAGCAGATGGGACTGAAGTGAAAAGTTAAATCACTCACACTTCAGTCGTGTGCTAACACTGACATATGACACAAGAGTTGTCATCTCTGTAAAACAAAACTAGAGCAGCGAATGAGGAGCGCTAAGCAGATGGTGAGTCTAATTCTGAACTTACTTCAGAGTTTTTAAAGACAGAATAAATGGCACTTAAGAAATGAATAAATTTGTAACTTCTGTTTTGTCTGTATCATACTGCTTTTAACTCATTGAAACGACTCTTAAGTAAAGGATTTCAAAAAAGGACAAAGAAAAAGGCTGAACAGAACTATATTATCAATTATTTTTAGCGGGGTCAACAGCATTGCATATTTATAAACTATTCTGCATCCTTACTGCCAGTCATCTCTGTCACTATTCTTTCACTTCCTTAGCGCCCTTGGATTCACCTTCATCCTGCTTATAAAGCGGTGGAGTTTGTTGACCTCACATTTTCCAGCCTTGCTCTGGGTCTCAGCCCGAGCAGAGGTCTCATCCATCAGGATAAATGAACACACCTGTCTGCAGGGCCTTTAAATGGGTCACACTCCGGGGGGGGGGGGGGGGATGCGAGGATGTGCTTGTGAGCTAATTTCTGCTAAAGAATGAATGAGTCAAAAAAAATTTTTTTAAAAAGACGAAAAAGCACGTTCACATTTTTCTTTTGTGGCACTGGTCAACAGCAGAGGCTGTATAAATAATAGACGTAACATGGGCTTGTGGACATTTTTTAAAGCAAGAGGGTGGTGCTTGAAAGTAGCTTCCAGTTGGCAAATGACAAGCTAACAAGATCACCTAGACCGACACCAAACAACCCAGAAACGTACATGAATGACTCATCATTACAGCTGCCATCTTCTCTGCAAGACAAGCCAACAGACCTCCAGACTTCCCTTGCCCAGGTTTACACACGTAAACGTATTCAATGAACAAATAAGACATGTGGTGAGTGCGAACTATGATATCTGCTGATTAGAGCTCGAGTCTTTATGACCATCCAATCCATTATCTTCCGCTAAACCGAGGGAAAGATCGCGGTGGCAGCTGGCTGAGCAAGTTGCCTCAGACATCCCTCTCCCCAGCGACGTTTTCTAGCCCCTCCTGGGGGATCCCAAGGCGTTCCCAGGCCAGAAGGGATACATAATCCCTCCACGGCTTTCAGGGTCTACCCTGGGGTCTCCTCCCATGTTGGACATGCCTGGAAGACCTCCAAAAGGCAGGCGACCAGAAGGCGTCCAAATCAGATGCCCGAACATCCTCAACTGGCCCCTTTCGATTCTGTTTCTTTCTTTTTTTTAACAGGCTGTACACATTTTTTACTCTGCTATAAAATTGAGCCAAATGAGGATTGACTCACTGTTATTGACAGTCTCTAGTGGCCATTCAAGGCACTGCAATTTTGGCCCTTGTTGTGTCCTGTGTTGGCTTTATTTCTCAGCCCTGAGGTTGCTGCTTGTTCAACAGACACACACCGCACCACAAACACACACACACACACACACACACACACACACACACACACACACACACACACACACACACACACACACACACACACAAAAGACATGAAAAATCTCTTCTGATCCAAAGCTCGCAGGCTCTCTCAACTCACTTACACTGCCGTCCAATACAATAGCATCTTGTCCGTGTCTGGATGTCTCCCTCTGTGCCTCGTGGTCCTTCTCTCTTTGATTTTTTTTTTTTATCATGACTCCTTTTCTCCTCTGCCGTCCTGTTTAAAGTCACTGCCTTTCTCTCTGCTCGCATCACCCACTAAATCCAATAATTGTTGTTTTACTCCTGACTAATTTGATCGCAACAGAGGCTTGCCGCATTACAAATGAAACACGGTGCAGTTCAGCCACTGAGAGGTCCAATTTATTTGTGTCCAGTCCAACTAAGCTTCTGGCCAATTTACCTCCTGCTCACAGCAACAAGAAGAGATGTGGAAAGTATTGATCAGGGCTCTCTTAACACAAGCAAATGAGACAGCTGGTGGAGGTTCACTCGAGCTGAACTACAGTATTAGCATCAAGAAGTTTAGAAGATGTTTGAAGTGCCCTTGAAAAAAATGTCTTCTGCTGTGTTTGTTTGGTGTAAACACGGAAGCTACAAAAGTGGAAAGCGGCTTTTAACGAGCTAAACAAAGCGCCGGAGTTTGTTTGGCTCGATGTATCATTATTAAGTGCATTAATCTGAGCTTAATGCTAATTTAAGGTTCCGTAGAGGTCACAACAGTTCGGCATTAATTCCCCTTAAAACCCATCCGTGATCCCTGAGAAGATCACGCGTGAATTCCACTTTTTTAATGGAGATGAAGACCCGCGTCATTAATTCCAAGGACGGCTTTGATTCTGCTGTAAACCAAAGAGAAAGACACACTGATAGCCGGACTGAGAGAGGAAGGAGGGAGTATTCCCTGAGCAGGGGGGGAGATATCAAGTGAAATCCGTCTTCCACTCCTCTCCTTGCCGCCTCCCGTTCCTTCCTTCAAGGAGAAATAGGAGAGAGAGAGAGAGAGAGAGAGAGAAAAGGAACGGGTTGACAAGGTCACTTTCCGTCTCTCGTGCTCTCCACACACAATCCCCAAACAACGTATAAATGTTTATTCTCAGAGGACGCGTGAAAATATCTTTTCCGCTGATGATGGGAGTCCTGCTTAATTATTCACTGCAGCGGTCTTGTGACTCATCTCTGGGCAGTGGAGGATAGATACCCCATGAGGAAACTCAGGAAGAGCAACGTGGAGCATTTTAAACATCAGTCATGTCAGTATCAAATCAAACGAGACGCCTCAGATAACGAGAGTGAGAGACACGCTGTCTTGATTTATGCCGGGTGACATGTTTGACATCATTAAGATAGAAATGAGGACACTTTCTTGTGTCAGTGTGCAGCATGGTTTTGAGTTGTGTATTTATTCTTACATTGTGTTATGCATTCAATCAGCAGGAAACATCCTCTTTCTCATGTGTAGCCCCTGGCATGTGATTCCAGATGAGTGTTGTATAATGCACTCAGAATAATGACCCAGTTGTCTTTAGTTCAGCTTTACGTTTGTATTGGTTTCTGATGTCTTCATGACGTTATTATTTCAGCCCTGCTAAGAACAGAACCAGCTCTAAATTGATTTACCCTCAGATGGGAAGCTCTGTTTCCGGTTCCAGAACAGCTGATTCAACTGGGGTCAGCTCTGATTATAGGTTCACTGCGCGCACCACAACGATAAAGAGCCAACATTAATGGAGCCCTGATAACTACGATTCACCATGGCAACCGGTGACAAAAAAGAGATCCTCGTACTTTAACGCTCTCGAAATATACATCTTCATGCGGACATACGGCGAATGTGAACAGCTTTTAGTAAGGAAAAAAAAGTAACACTGCTGCAGCAGGAAAAGGAGAGAGAGGTGCAGGAAAAAACAGCTGCTCGCGTCAGCGCGTAATGAAGTCTATTCATTTAATATTCGACCACAGTTATGATAACCTATTGCTAATCAAACCTGGTGGAATGGTTTTAAACCTAAAATATATTTTCACTAAAATGCAATCCAGCTTAAAACAGGTCAAAATGAAATATAATAACAAATTAAGCTCATGGTGGTATTTTAATCATATTTGACATGATAAACAAAGTCAAGCCTATAGGCCTGAACTACATTCAGGGTCTTTTTGAATGTGCATTAGCAATATCCCCAACATAATGGTTTCACACACATATATCCTCTCACTTTTATCCGGTTTAGTTTACTACAGTTTGTCTCCTGAAGTTCTGCTTGTTCCCTGCGGAGTAATGTAGCACCCTCATCTCGAAGCTCCTCGACTAAAAGACGTGGCGGTGTTCGACAAAATAGCTCGTTTTACAGGCTATAAAAGTCGACCTAACACGACGCGGACTGAATGAAGGAATGAGGAAATGAAATGTCGTTTTTCTGGCTCCGAAAGAGGGCGGAGACAGGGGTAAACTCGGGGTTCGTTGAAGAAAACCTGCTCCCGACCAGGTTAGGTTCAAACACTCAGTTGCCATAGTAACTGACTCAGAGCTAAAGTTGCCCTCCCTCTCTGGCACGCCCTTGAGTTACCCCTCTTTCTGAAACCGAAAACCCAGTTTCCCTCAATTCAGGGTTAACAGACTCAGTGTTTGCACTCAACCTGATTACTGAAACGGGCCTCTGTTTGCACACACAACACACATGAATCACCGCCCACTTATTGGATCATCCCATCACAGTGCAAGGTTGAAAAGTCATGCATGCAAAGCTGGTGGCAGATGATGAATGTAAGAACATGTGCACACTTTCCGATCCATTGCAAATCTATTTGTGTGTTTTTTTTTTTTAGAACATATTAATAATGATGAAATAGCTTACGCTGCTGCTGCTGCTGCGGCAGCTTAACGACTTTAATAAATCTCAAAGTGTTCCTCTCACCCTAATTCTTTCTGCGTCTGAGGGAAAAGACAAGAGAGGCCCGACACACACCCGCCCCGCCTCCCTCACCTCAGCCGCACACACACATTCAAGATCAGCCAGTCTCAAACACACAGAGGCAGGGGAGATAGAGAACAGACAGACGGGGAGAAAAGACAGCTCCTCCCGCAACGTTTTGTTTCCAAAGCTTCCCAAATTACCAGCTCCTTGAAATAGTTTTGCACTGCTCTCTGGTGAGATGAAATGGGTGTATTCAGGTTCAAAGTGGGAAAGAATGAAAAGTGATGCCGACACACACACACACACACACACACACACACACACACACACACACACACACACACACACACACACACACACACACACACACACACACACACACACACACACACAGTCTTTGTGTCTCTGTCACAAACACACACATTTTGTTACACTGAGCAAAAAACAATTGCACAAATACACACAGGCTAAAATAGCTTTCTGCTTTGTCACCGTGAGATTTGTCAGATTATTTTGTACTATCATGTGAAACTAAATCACTTCTATGAACACAGTATAATAATAAATCATCTTACGTCTGCAGAATCATAAGAGGGAATCCTGCAATGCTGGCTGTAACAAAACAAAGCAGGAGGTCCTTTGATGCAGCTTCCTGAAAGGATGTTTTGAAGCCTGGAGTTAGATGTGTCGCCAATTGTCATCCTCTCAGTTGTTTGGAGACAAAAATGTACATATGGGTATAGATGAGTTTGAATATATAAACCCAGTATGTCCAAGATGTTTTAACAGACATTTTCCCTTCACTTTCACTTCAGCTGCAGTTTGAGGTTCCCCATGAAGCCTCGTAGCACGTCGGGGCCAGCAGGGTAACTGCAGCTTCTGCTTTGGCTTCTAAATTTCGCTCCGGGTTAGAATAAAAAAGAGCACTAAGAGGGGGTTTTGTAAGACTCTGTTGAAGAATGCTGCAGTCACATTGGGACACGGGCACTGGGTCAGTCAACTGCACATTCATGCACACGACGGGTAGAAAATCGAAATGGGAAGAAAATGGTACGGTATGGCCTGGAGGGAGCTCATTTAAAAACACAGACTTTGTTTGGGCAGCAGAGAGGAGTCTAAAACAAGAGGCTGACCGGCTGAGTAGAGGCAGACACAACGCTTTGAGGCAGTTCAGATGACTGTATGAAAAAAAACAAAAAGATGTAGGAGTTATGTAAGGAGGAACATTTCATGGTTTGCTATCTTTGCATTGACTTCAACAAAGAGCTAAAAAAGACACATTGCTGGATGAATAACAAAAGAGGGGAACAGGTTCATGATGCAGCTGTGATAATCAAAACTCAAAATGAAGATTCTACTTGTGCAAAGAGAGGGCAGTTTTTCTAAATATGAATTTCAGAGTCCTGGCAGCCAAGGAGAAAACTGGAGAAGTCATATTTCTTTCCAAGAAGAGGCAGTTGGTGAACGTACTAAAAAGGGAAAAAAAAAAAAGAACTGGCCATGTCCATGAAAACTTGGCTGTGTTGCGGCATCTCTCTGTACTGGCTCAGAGCGTTTTGTTCATGCAAATGCCTCCTGATTTAAATGTCATTTGCTCAAAGATCTAAACTATTCAAATGAGCAAAAAAAAAAAATCCCTGAGTATAATTCTTGCATGAATTTGACAGGACTTCCAGTTTCCCACAAGTGCAGGAGAAAATGTGAAAGTTGGTTAAGAGAAATTTGTAGAAAACTTGTGGAGTTTCCTGATGTCAGGATAGATTTTGCAGAACATGTATGTTTTTGTCTACAATGTCGACCGCTCAAGATACAAAGTGGGTGCTGCCACAGCCACCACAATGGATTACTGCTATGTTAATGGGCAGTTTATTTTGTTACTTGGGTCTGTATTCATACTTACAGATTGTATGTAATTGTTTTTGGGCTATTTGAAACCTAAAGCCATTTTGGACAAAGTCATGGATACATGGGAAAATAATTGCAATATTTGATTATACATTGCTATCAGGTGTTAATAAAGAACATATAGAATATTGAGGGTCACCAAGACATACTAATGGCTGCCATGGCGTAGTTAGCAACACAAGTTAGCTTAACCTACATGTTTTTGCCGATCCAAGTGAACGACAACATCAGCAATCGATCACTGTATAATCTGGTGTTTAAAATGCACATTGAATTTTTATAATCTAATATACCAGTATAAAATGCTGACACACGCGCTGTCACTACCACTACTGCAGACGCCACCATCACACATTGCATGCGATCTGACACGATTGAAAATGTGCCCCGATGCATTGTGCATCGCAAGCTGTGCTGGGAGACATAGCAACACTGACCAGGATGGCATAGCGCAACTTTTCAACATCTTTTCTGCATCATTAGATCATAGTCATGCATTTAAAGAAAACGTTGGTATGTTGGTCAGTCAAAAAACCTCGTGGAGAGCTGGACTGATTGAAAAGACTAATCAATAAAAGTCAATGAGTGATCAGGGGAGGTGGGCAACGTGACTCATAAGCTGTGGGTGTGTACTTCACAACTTTCCCCCGTAGGTTGAGAGCTCCTAGTAGGAGTGCAAACTTCACAAAGTGAAAACAGATGGTACTAAAAGAGCTACACACCTTCATAGAAACTGCCCGTTGTGGACTTTGCTGAACACAGTGGAAAGTCACATGCAGGAAGACAGTTTCAACCTTTTTTTCTCCCGGGGAGACCCCAACACGGACTGCGTTTTATACACCGGTGCGACTTATTCCGACTTAAATATTATAGACGGGTAACTTGTTGACATTCTCCTCTGAGAGTCGTTGCCCCTGTAAACACACTAAATGTGGTCAGAAGTCTCCTAAATCATACAGGCCAACTAATAACTCCTCAGAAAAATGAGTTAAGATGAAACATTTTACTGATGGAGAAAGTCAAAAGAGCGCAAAAAAACTAAACGGAAGAAATTTAGAAAGACGGGTGGCGACGGAGGCGTTGAGGGAGGAAATTAGTACTGAAGTGGAAAATGAGATGATTAGGTACTATATGTAAAATAATCTTGTTACGTTTAAAAAGATGAAAAACTAAGTGGAGTTAAGAACTTATATTCCAAGTTAAGGGGAGTGTTTTGTGTCAATTCTTTCCACTTTAAGTGAATAATGGCCATAGCAGTTTATGGTGCTTACACTTGAAGATAGAGAAAGAGAGCTTTACTTATTTCCTCGTTCAGTACTCTCCTGCTGAGATGTAACCACAGGAGAGTATTTCTGATGGTTTTCTGTTTGTGAGAGAGCGTACTCTAAGGTCATGAACATATGCTACATGGAAGAGGAACCACAAACAGGAAACTGGCAGAACGATGGATTCTGGGAGCCGGTCACCTCAGTGGGATTCCCCTGCTCTTCAAAGGATCGTAACTGTCTGTGTGTCTCTACCTCTGTGAAATAAAGACATGTTTGTTTCCTGCCTGTTTTATTTTAGCTCCTGGACGGAGTGCAAATGAGCCCCGTCTCTGCTTCATGCATCGGCTCTCTTTTGTTAGCCGTCTGCTCCTCTCTCTGTGAAAACTGTGGCCAAAAACACTGAGACAACTTCATGCTGTTTATCTCTCGCTCCCGTTTGCTGCTGGACTTCTGACCAAGGGGGAGACATGGATTGGCTGTCAACCTGCCAGAGTTGTAAAAGCCACTTTGAACTTACAGCTTTGTAAGCTCGTAAAAAAAAATAAAAAAAATAAGGGGGGGCTTTCACAGAGCCGAGTGCTTCTTCTGGACCTTCACACTTCGTCAAGACGAAGAGAAATAAGTGAAGGAGACAGATGAGTCGGCAAAGACTGAATCTCCAAACAAGAGGGTCTCCAATAAAAAGTTGATAAATGAATAAAAGGATGAAATATCCCCCGTTTCCATTTGAGACAGAAATAGCAAATACCAGCTCACAGTGTGACGACATCAATCAACTTTTAATCAAGCTGCACAGCGAGGAATTAATTGATTATTCATTGAGCTTATAAAATGTCCATCACTGATAAGTGTCTATTACGGCTCCTGATAGCCCAGAGTGAGGTTTTCCAATTATTTTGTTCAACCGTAAATAAAATGGTATTGCATTTGCAGCAGTATGAAATGATGAGAAGTGAGCAAATCTTAAAGATTGAGGAGAAAATGTTAAACATTATGGACATAAAACTTTTCTTCCTGTTTAAATTCTCAATAGATCTCTCTAGTTCTGTGTTTATCTTTAAATAATTCAAATCTTTCTTTTCAATTGCTTACTCACTCAGTATACCAACAGTAACATAAATGGGCTTTGACAAGAGTTTATTCATCTGCGCAGCACTTCCACAGCATCTCTGGCTCCAGTGTTTGTTGCCAGATATGAGCTCAAGTGTCTCAAATTAGGGGGAGCATCCTTCAAAGGACCACAGCTCAGTCTGAACTCTGAAATCAGACATTCTTGTCTACGGAGGATTCCCAGTTATGCCTTACCAACTGTCCCGCCCCCTCCTTGTAGCTAAGTCACCCAGCAACCTCGGCAGCTGCAACAGAACTAGCTAACATAATATAACGTAACACAACGACTAACTAACATAAATAATGTCAGGTAGCTTAAACATTTTGAAGATAATAATGTTGATGTTTTTCTTGATATTTTTTGTTTTTCAGTACTGTTGGTATTTATTCAATTGAGTTGAAACCAGTAACTACATTTACTCTGCCCCTCAAGAGTCCAACATCTCGTTAATTTTGTTGCACAATCTCCGGATATGATTGGCCCCAAAGGATACACCTGACGGATCCTTTAGGGATTGGACCAAACATGGTTACGGCAATATACCGTAATCCTGAATCGTGTTATACAATGATTAAATTGCTGGTTCCAAATATTGCTAGTTTCATTTATAAATGGCTCTTTAAACAGATTTAACTTCCAACTTGCCTCACCGGGTCGCTACTCCATGATTCCTCACAGTGGCGCTTCTGACACGCATGAGGGTAACGTGAACTGAATTGGCCAAAGACAGTGTTGTGTCTAGACAGTAGAAGGGCAGAGCAATGCGAAACATCAATGGATCTATCCATCCTGCAGTTCATCCATCCATATCCCATCACGCTGTCAGGTGTCGAGTCGATTGTAAGCACGGGATGAGACGGATTAGCATACCGCTAGAACCTGCGCTGTATATTTATTAGAATATCACCTTGAGGGAGGTGCCCTTCATATCAAACTATCCGCTTCCTTTTCATGATGCCGATGTGAGAAGCCCATCTGTTATTTACATTCTGCCACACACTGTGACTGCGTGAGTCAAAAAAAAGTTTAATCCGCTCGCCTCTACATCCAAAGCTCTGAGTAACGTTTTCACCACTGTCAGGAGGTGGAGAGAGCAGATGGCGAAAGACATACAGTGCAGATGGTTTAAGATGAACTCTGTCGATGTGTGAGGCCTGAGTGTCTGAACGAGGGACAAAGAGAGAGACGTCAAATGATGCAGAGGAGTAGACAAGAGAACAAATCTGAAAGCACATTATGTGGTAACTAGTACAAATATGCAAGAGACTAACCTCAGCCAGATAGAAAAAAAAAAGATTCAAAGGTCAACTAAAGCCTCATGAGCGTACTTTGTTTCCCTGTGTTTGTAAAAATAATAACATATGGGTACATTATGTCACCAGTACACACGCTGATAAGGCTCCATATGCCACCATGAAAAACACGGTCAAAAGAAGGGCTTTTTTCTCCTTCATGGACGGCGAGATAAGCAGCAGAATTGGGGTCAACCACATATCTGCCGCTTCACTTCGACATATACCAGCAAGCACCATCCATATCTCTGCTCTGTATTATTCCAGAAATTGATTTCCTTTCCTGTCTCTGCCAGGATAAGATGTCACCACTTGAGTTGCTATTATGAAATCTTTGAGCGAAAAAAGAAAGAGAGAAATGTACAGTTTGTGTAGGTGAGATAAAAGCATAGATAAGGGGTGGTAACTACGTGACTAATTCTTTAAAAATGACCTTGAATGTTTGTTGTTTTATCTGCTTTCTTCTACTAATTGCCGGTATGTAAGACTGCTCTTTTGTCTTTGCTCTTCTCTCCCTTCCCACTGTGACACAAGTTTGTCTGTTGCATGTTTCAACTTTTTACATCCTGCTGTAAAAGCCAGAACAAACAAACAGTGGATAGATTCAGAACAGACTGATGCCTTCAGTTATAGGTCGATTACTATGTTCCCAAACCTAAACCCAAACCACAGTCACCTCAAAACACCAACATAAACACATTTTAATCTCCCTCAGACCATGACGAATGCATTGTAGCTGAATTTATCCAGGCCTTGCTGGACGTGCTGTATGAATCTAAAATAAATAGCATTCTTTCTCTTTTAGGCTCTGGGCTATCACACAGAGACTCTGCAGAGCTCAGAGCTTTTTTTTTTCGCCCTCATGATAAAGCCTGAGTAACCACTGATAGGTGACCTCACTTCCTTGCAGTGGGTGCCCCCAATGCACAGTGTTCCCATGAATCACATGTCTGGCAACAAGGCATGGAAAGTTTGACACAATTCTGTGTGTTCAAGGGGGTTAACCATGGACTGTAAAAAAAAAAAAAAAAAAAGAAAGAAGTGGACTTAGCCACTGTTTCAACTTTCCTCTTCAATCGGTTGGGAAATGCCCTTTTGAAGCCGTGAGTGTGGCGACATGGCTGTCCTCGTTTTTTGGCTTTTGGGGCCAAAAGTGACCAACTTTGAAAAAATCTAGGGTGGCCATGCATTGTTACATCTTTATCTCCCGTAGCAACGCTTTGAAGCCTACCCTGCTTAATCGTCTAATTTATTCTTAATGGACTCATTCTTTATGAAATGAACATCATGCTGCAATGAAAAAGACTTGAAAACGCCCCCTGCTGGCCATTCAAAGAAAGCAGGTTTAAGTAAATTCCTCATGAGCTTCATCTTTGACACCAGAGGCTACTGTATATACAATCCTAAAATCCAAAGACACATCCACTTCTAATTTATCATGTTAATAAATATGTCATGCCAAGGTTGCACGTTTTTTTTCTGGCCCAAAATATGATCCAACATGTATGATTATAATAAACCATTGCATTGTACAATTTAATTTCACGGATTAGCAGGTTACTAAGGTTGTCAGGTTTGGTCATGATTTTGATAATGCATGTTTTAAAACGATACCATTTCTGTAACTCTTAACTTTGATAGTATTTTATAGTTATTATATCGACAAGACATTTTCCAATGTAGGGTCCCCTAGGAGTTCTGTTTCTTTTGTCATGGTATCAAACATGCGTTGATATTGCTTTTTTTCACAAGTATACGAGAAAGTTGTTTCATGACGATGTTACTGAACTAGCAAAGCTGAGTTTGAAAACATCTCTCGGGCAACAAAAATTGTAGCGAAGCCAGGAAGTGTATTGTTCTACTAGCGAGGTGTAAGCTCCACACTCTTAAACCTTCCTAATGCATCTTGGATGAACGACAGATGAGCTGACACTGGAGTGTTCATTTTCCATCTTCGCCATGTCTTCTCAGTTCCTCTTGACCTTTTTCTAAGAGGCACCAGTCAAGTGAAGACAAAATAAGAAACAAAATGAGAGACAAGGATGAAGGGAGGACAAAGAGCGTGACTGAAGATGGCTGTTTTTGTTTAGGTTTGCACAACTGACATGTGGGGGCCGCTGTATGAGGGTCCTGGCCACACATGTCACATCAGGAGGCATGATTATCCTCCAGGATTACACTTTAATCAATCTAAAGCACTAGTCCCTGTCTGCCACTGTGTTAATCCCATCAAAGGAGGGCTCTTTCTGCCTGTCAGCTTATCCTCTTCCCCATTCACCGCCATGTTAAACAAGCCACAAAGCTGTATGTCAAGAGTCGTCCGGGCTTCGGCGTGAGGCGTCGGGGCCCTCGCTTAGCAGCGCTGGAGCCAATCCACCAACAATTCATTCAATTTCAAGATGCTGCAGAGAGGATTTTCTCATTGACGACGCAAATTAATAGTGGCAGTGCGTTTTGATTTCAACAGTAATGTGGAGAAAAGTAGCATTAACGTATTTCACCATTATGCGTAGCTGCTGTACTGATAAACTTTGTACATTCAATTCATAAAATGGAGATTTAAGAACAGAAAATATGTATTTTTGGTATTCTTAAAACCTTTAGAATGACTTACTTAAACCCCGGATTTCTTTATGAAGGAAAGTTCATGCACAACTGCCCTCCATCGCTCTCGGTCCCCAATTAAACCTTTCACCAAAACAAAAACAAAAACACATCCTGATGTTTTAGATTTGTTTGTTTGTTTGTGTGCACACAAACATGACTGTGTATTCATGCCCTTCTAACATCTGGTAATATGCATGCAGTCACCTACCCATCCACAAACACACAGTCATGCTTTCTTGGTAACAGACTTATTCTGGTCATTCAAAAATATTAACACACAAACTTAACTCCTGAAATGCTCACACAGCTTTTATATTTACCAATAAAATCCTCCAACAGCTTATGAATTCTCCCATTTTCAGAATTTCCGCAGAGAGTGGAACATGTACGTTTCTCAAAAACACAACGCAGGAAGAAACACTCTAAACAATGTGCGTCTGGTGCAGTAAACACATTCACACACATGCTTGGTATGACGAGCACTGCTAGCGCTGGATTGTTGTGCGTCAGTGATGAAATCTCCACTCCGGCGTCTTTCATCCCCTCTCTCACGGCCCTCGCTCACACACAGCTCTCGTGAATGAATGGAAAGAAAGAGAAAGAGAAAATATTTGAAAAGAGACAGAGAAAGAGAGAGAGAGAGAGAAAGGAAAGGGAGAAGTCACTGGGGGACAGAGGTGTGTGAAAGGGAAGACACATACGTAGCTTGAGCATGAGCATTCAGGGTAAAAATAACCTGAGAGCCGGGGAGAGATTTTTTTTTTTTCTGCAGACCTCTCTCCATCCATCTGTGCTTGCCTGAGTGTGTGTGTGTGTTTATGAACTGTATGTGTGTGCGTGCATGGTATTAAAGCTCAGAGGGAGGATGAAGGAGAGAATCGTGTTTTTTTTCCAGCATCGATAAAGAGGACGGATGAAACAAGTACATACACTGACGACTATAATACAGAAGATATAGGCAGAAAAATAAATCTCCTTAAGGCGCAGGTTGTCTAGAGATCCGACACGTTTCATGATAAACACACAAAACACCACACATCTGCCTGATCCTGCTGACAAATTGGGTTGTTACTCAGGCTAGTTATTGCTCTCTATATTTAACCACAGTTGGCACAGGCGTCCTAACTGGTTTATGACAAATCTGGGGCTCTGGATTTCAGCCAAATTGCTGCATTTCATAAAGCACTTGAAATCGGCTTAGTCAGCGGCGAACAATGCACAGCAGTGGCATCGTGACACAGAAAAACAAAGCGTCAGTGGGTCACTATTGGTTTGTTTTTGTGCCATGATGAAGGCTGGCAGAGCATGTGCTGGCTTTAGCTATCTACTGTGGGACAGCGTGACCACACAGCAGGAGCATAGTGTGATGTTCTCAGGCCCGGTGGCGCTCGCAGGCATTATTTTTAACCGTTTTGTTCAGTTCTGTCCCGACAGGTGGGGCCTGTATTGTTCGCACGCTGACATTTTTGATTAATTGTGGCGCTGCAAAGATGCACAACGGTTAATTTTTTCCAATTTGAGAGGGTTTTGAGAGTTTCCGTTTATTGACACATTGAACCATGGTCTGAAACCATTCGCCCAAATATGTATGTGACTGGACGTGCATGATATTTGGACAATCTACGTGTGTTTAAACTGGTCAATGTAACGATGAGGACGTCAATAATCACAAATTAACTCTGCAAATGAGAGATCCAATGTCTTCCTACTTTTCTATGTGCTTTGTTTTTTTACTCTCCTGAATCCAAAACAATTCAAAACGGTAGAAGTGAAGGTTTTTTTCCAGACACACTATCGTATTTAATCAATTTTCCTTTCTCAGGTATCATGCAAGCTGATCGAGAAATAGCCAGCATACTGAACTGAATGCAACCAAGATTAGCCTGCAGCTAGTTTGGGTTTCATTTGACTGGACAAAGAGTTTGAAAGCTTTGCCCATGTATCCAGGCAAACAATCTAATAGGTCAAATGCTCCCATGGTGAGCGTGACCGTCATGTTTCATTAAGCCAATTAAACCTTAAGATAGTTATTTGATCATAAGTGTGATGGATCACGGAGCAAACACGCAGAGACGTGAATACAGATAGCATCGTGCACTGAGCAGTAACTGTCATTATGAAGCACAACTACAAAGTCCACGGTCATGCTAACGGCTCTGTGAGGCCGTACTGCAGAGCTTTGAGCTAACTTATAATGTCAGCATGCTAATGGAATCACAATAAAATGCTCCCATGCTGACGTTTAGCAGCTTTAACGCTAAGCATCATAATGCAGGGTATTAGCATGCCAACATTTGACTTAATATAAATTTACAAATAAACACAACTGGGGTCGTGGACTAGCTGTTAATTCAGAGGTTATTTGGTGTTATGGATATTTTGAATGACTCTGACTTTGCAGACGCTAAACGCAGAATAAAACATGATCTATTGTAATGGATTCATTTAAATTGTGATGTGGTTGTCGAGAAAAAAGTAGTAAGATCACCCCGAACAAAAAAGCACATTTGTGAATCTCATGGTGGCACCAAAAGACAAGTTAGTGACTCAGAAAAGTGATAAGGATTCATCCTCTGGGGAACCTGATTATTTGTATTAATGCAATATCGATAATTTACAAAAACTTCATGAGGTACCAACCAACATTGCATTCTTGGATGGGCCCCCAAGTGAAGCCAAAATAACCAATTTAATGAGTAAAAATTGAAACAAAAGAAATACCTACAGGATGTATGGACACAGACATACAGCAGACTACGGCAACACAAAAGGTACAAAAGTAATAACAGCTATTGCATTTCATTGCATGCAGTTCTTTGATTCGGTATAAATAAGTTACAGCACACCTGCGTCTCCATTGTAGTTCATTATTGAACATTCCTCTGGGGCTGCAATCAAACTACTTTAGGAACCAGTTATTGATCGTATATTGGTCTCTACATTCTGCACGCTCCTCTTTTCTGTGGTGTTTCTTATGTATGCATAGAGCTCTGTAACTGCAGGATGTCAGCTCACAACTAACCTGAAACATTTATTAGACCTGATGGTTAAAATAATTCACACTGACAGCTGCCCAAGCAGGCTAATTTGAACAGGAAAAGCTTTCCTTGTCCGTTGTAAATGTGCGGTTCTTCCAGAGATTGCAGCGGGGAGAAAAAAGTAATTTGCTCTGAGGCCTGTTGAGCTCAGACGAGAGTTTCATTTGGACACTAATGTTGCTGAGGAAATATGACTTGCCGTGCAAGGAAATCTATTCCAAAGAGTGAGTTTACTGATGCTACTGAAACCCTATTTTAAGATGCCAAATTTATGCAGATCCTGCTCGCTCACTGGCTCCCACCCTCACTGCTTTTTCTTCCCCTTTCTATCTTGGATCTTACTCTCTTCCTCCTTTCAGTCCTCCAACCCTTTGCATCTTATTTGTTGGATGTAAAAAAAGAAGAGCTGCCTCAGAGTTTCAGGAACCCACTGCTGACTGATAGAAATGCCTGATTTGGAGGCTGACATGCAGGCAGAAAGATGGATAGTGAGGGAAAACATGGCCTCTTGAATGCTTTGCTGACATTCTCTCTCACCTTTTCCAAGTCATTTATTCCTTTAATGTCTCTCTAGCAAGCCTCAATACAGCTGACATGGGAAAGGTGAACTGTGTCCCCCTCCTCCCATCTTCCCTCCCTCGTTCAGTCCCTCTCTATCCTTCAAGCACATCCCTTCTTGTTTCTTCTTCCTCATCCTCTACACCTATTCCTCGGCTGCTGCACAGAGTAAACACTCTGCAGGATCAAATGTGTCCAGCAAAATGCAGGAGGATGAAAGGCATGTAGCACTGATTCAAAACCAGGGGCTATCTGTTATCTGATTGGCCGACAAGGAGAGCTGTCTGTGGGTTTTAGTAACCGGGGAGAACAGGGAGATAATGATACCATGTCAGCAACTTCTGGAGCTGCAGGGGCCAAGTGAAAGAAAGGAGTGGATCCTGTGGCTATTGGTGTAGAAGTAAACAGTTCGACCGATTAATCAGCCAGCCAATAATATCGGCCGATATAAACATGTCCAGTGACTATCGGCATCGGCTAATTTTAGCGCGGATATGTGCTCGATTTTACTAGATTTATTCACCAGTCAAATAGCTTTTCATTTGAGTGTCATTGTATATTTTCTATATTCTCTGTCACCAGCAGAGGGCGCTATATGGATTACGACAAGCAACATCACCCTCATGTGAAGTTACTTTCCAGTTGAGGGCGATCTTGTCTTCTTTATGAATCTTTTCCACAAGTGTTTGACAACTGCATCTGAGGGATCAACGCAATAAAATGTGTATATCACAATCTATCTATCTCTACAAATCGAACATAGGTCTAAGTAAGATATCGGCCAATATATCGGTATCTGATATTTTTTCTCTCCTGAAAATCGATATCGGACTCCCATATCGGTAACATTAGTCAAATGTAAAAGATAGTCAAATAAAAAAGCGAAGTTATAAGGTTTAAGGGGCTGTCATGGATTTAAGACTCAGGCTTTTATCAGAAGATTGACTGAGGGATGTAGAAGAAATACAGTACAAACAAAGCTAAGCTAAGAGTCCTTCAGCAGCATTTTGTCAAAGAAACTGACAATATGTTCCCTTACAATAAGATTTATGTACAGAGTGACTACTTCAGACTTAAGAGGATTTGAGCAGAGGTGCTGCTGAATTACTTATGTTTACTGGTTGTTGGCACACAGATTTATTTAAAATTGCAGTCATTTCAACTAGAGATCTTTGAGTGTACCAGTCATGGTGCCTTTTTTTGCCACATTAAAACCCTGTTTCTTAAAAAGTTGGGACAATGTGTGAAATGTACAAGAGTCTGGGTGCTAAACTGGCCCGCCTGCAGAACTGACTTGACGACCAATTGAACGTGTTGGGGGCATTATGAATCACAACAGGAAACCCTGAACTGTTGGACAGCTGACATCCTAAATCAAGCAAGAATAACGTTCCCCTTTCAAAATGGCAGAAACTGGTCTCCACTGTTTCCAGTTACAAAGTGTTGAAATAGAAGTGACGCAACACAGTGGTCTATAAAGATCAGTGTGTCCCGACAGTTTTGAAACCGGTTGCTGAAATCAAATTTCAACGTTTGATTTGATGTCTCTGTGCTATTTTCAATTAAATATGCGGTGTCAATGCTTTATAAAATCCTCACATTCTGTTTGAATTTGCATTTTACACAACGTACCAGCTCTTTCTGGAGATGGGATTTCATTTCGGGAATTTTCATTTCATATGAATAATGTCTTCAAACACAGGGCCCTGATCGACAATCAGAAGAGGTCTCTCTGATGATACAATCCAGCTGATTGGAGCAGTTCGTGGTGGGTGTGCTGGTTCAAGTGCTGCAATCTAGTCTGATTGTGTCACAGTGACACCTGCGCTCCCCCCCTCTCTCTCTCTCCCTTCACTCAGGCCCCTGAATCTCACAGCCTGTCGTTGAAGTAGTTCTTCAAAGGATGCTTTTTGGTTTTCGAGAATACTAAGGGCTGTAAAAGACGCAATGGACTCCACAGTTCTTAAAGTCCCTGCTGGAAGGAGACAGCCTTTAGATGTCCTTTTGATGTAATAATTCCTGAAGTGCACACTTAAAAGGCAGCAGCTTCCAAAAATGATGACACAGCTTTATTTTTGACTCATTGTCTTATTTTCCAAATGTTGTTAATAGTGTCAGGTTTCTTTTCATTTGGAGCTGTATCATTGCCTGCCTCTTACCTATTACCTGCCAGCTGTGTGTGTGTTGGCTGCCAAAGCCTGCTCCGTTTGTTTACCTGATCCCGCCTGCCTGTCACAAATTAAAGTATTGGCCTGCATAAGCTGCTGTTTGACTAACAAACGGATCCTATTACCCATCGTCACTAAATCCCAGCTTTTGAGCAAATATGACGCTGCATTGATCTGAAAGCAAAAGAAAATTAATTATAGTCTGGGTGAAAAAAAACAACCTGTTTTTAAGAGAGTGAATCTTTGTACACTTGCACAGTTTAGAGCCAGGGAATTTTTCAGAATGAAGCACAAACGCCACAGCTGCCTTTCGTATTTCCATCATGAAACCATTATTTTTAGTGTTTCTCGCATCATAAACTAAACGTGACAACGCAGAAAAGATCAGGTTTAGCACTACCTTTCGATGCACAAGAGTTAGAATGATACTGAATCCTCCGCTGTAGAAAAATGAAGCCCCAGAGAAAGTGCAATAAACAACAGTTTTTTGAGTGTCTTTTTGAGGCCCGATGCAAAAATCCTCACAAGTCCCATTAACACCCATTCAAAAATGTCCATTTTAACAGCAGAAATAAACATGTTTACGGCCTGGTTCAAAAAGCGGTTTCAGTCTGAACAGCTCGTGTCTTTATGGGTAAACACTGTGTGGGAGCTGATTTGATAATAGCTCATTAGTTTTGATTCTTTTAAGGCTTATGCATAAAGTTATGTTTAATTAAAGGTGTGGCAGATCTGACTGACAGGTGGGTTCATTGTCGCTGTTTGCTAGGAGGCTTAAGGCCCGCCTCACCTCCACCTCTTTGGCTTTTGCTAGGTTGACTAAAAGTTACACTGAGAAAGCATTTGGTTACCTCCACTGTGGGTTTCAAATCTTGGCTCCAGAAACCAGTGGGTGGCATCATGAGACTATGTCCATGTTTCATACAGTCTATGTAAACAACCTCATAATCTGTCTGGGTGTTTAGTCATAAAATAGGATTCAAAGATAAACAGTCTTATAAAGTCTAGTCTAGATTATCATGGTTTCACAGTCTATGATGCACTTTATGAATTATTGTACCTAAAAGATATAAAACAAAATACATTATTCAGTTGCCAAAACGCATTTTCAAAACATTTTCAGGGCTCCGTATTGTTCATACAAAACTAATTAATTTGATGAAGAAGTGAATATATTATGATTTTTTTTTTTTTGCTTTACCAATTTATTTAAAATCATCCCGAACTTTTAGCAATATAATGCAAATAAATATTTTTATTGATGTGTAAGGAAATGCTTTTGATTTTTTGCCAGATTTGCTTGTTGGGCTTTTTTTCTTTGGTACAGTGTGACGTAAACTTGTCTGGCAGTCGTACTTTTGTTGGACCCACTAAATGAAATATATCTCAGAACACAATGGGAACAGTAATGTCCACATTTGTCACGCATGAAGCAGTAGAGAACAGAAGTGTGTGTCTGGGCCCTGGTGGGAAAACGAGTGTTTTAGCAGCTCCAACAAGACGCTGTGAGAAACAGAAAAGCACAAACACGCATTCACAGGTGGAGCAGCAGACAGGGTTCAGGGCTCATTAAATGCCGGTTAGGCAGCAGCTCCACTGAGGCCAAACACTCCGAGAGTCACACAAGAGACCAACACACACACACTCACACACACACACACACACATTGAGACACGCACACACATCTGAAAGCTCATAACCTGAAAACTCCCAAGCACACATGTGTGTGTGTGTGTGTGTGTGTGTGTGTGTGTGTGTGTGTGTGTGTGTACCAACACTGCATACTTGCACTCTAACACACACATGCACTTACACAGTCATGTGCAGCGGTGAGGCATTCATCTGTTGATCTACATTCCTGAGCTTCATGCAACCCATTAGTGCCAGCTATCTCACCACTATTTCACATGAAAGATGGGAAGAACATCAAACAGGCTTTGCCAGTACACACACACATGCACACACACACACACACACACACACACACACACACACACACACACACACACACACACATACACGCACACCAACCAAACACAATTTTACACTGAAAATATCTTGACTCTGCCCGGTCCCTGTTTCAACTCTCCTTTTCTTGGTCTCTTCTTTGCTTCTTCCACCTTGAATATGTGCACGTCAACCCTCCAAAAAGCAGAGAAGAGAAAACTACCTTTGAAGAAACATGTAGAGTGTGTATCTGTGAGAGCGAGCGGGAGATGAGAGAAGAGATAGAGCGCACCAGAAAACTGATTTTCTCTTTTGCTTTCAGATGGGACTCATGCAACTTTTATGAGAAAAAAATGTGTTTGTCATTGGATAGAGGAAGCGTGAGTTGAGATTGAGAAGGATGTTTGGGAGGTTTTGGAGTTTTTACTCTGCGCTCACGGTGCACAGAGGCCAACTCACAAGAACCACAAGAGGACATTATACTAAAAACGAAGTCAAGACACTGAAAACAACTAAAAATCTGCACAAGAGGAACACTATCCAACCACAAAAAAAACTTTAAATGAATGGTGTCAGAGCCTTTATTCTAGACAGAAAAAGAGAAATTCTACAATTTGAGCAGCTGAGTCAGGTGGCAAAAGATTCATTCACAGAAACACACTCATTGTCATCTCTGCCACTGCTGCTGTCTGTCTTCCTGCAGACAGGAGGTATTATTCTGCTTTTGCAATTTGGCTGTGAAGTGGAGGAGTTCTGCTTTTGGTCAAACAGCTTTTTAACCAACACACCTAAGACATATGTTTTAAGACATCTTTGACATCGGCCTATTGAATGCCAATGAATGCAGCTTTTAAGACGCTCTCATTGGCCTGTCATTTACCAAAAGTAGTCACAGGAATCAATATAGAATAAGGTAATACAAGAGACAACTTAATCATGCTTTGCAGTGAGTAAAAGTAACACACGCTTTCACCAGGAGCCGAAGATGTGTTTGAATGTTTGAGGTTGCATTTTAGGACAGAAGAATGTTCGGCCTTGGAGAACCTGAAAATACCACAGCAAAGTCCAGAAATACAACTTACATGATGAAGGATCATGGAAATTGTTCTGTGTTTATTTTAAGGTTGATCGACAAATCTTAAGATTTTGTTTTCAGTCCTTTATATCTCTATGACTCTGTTACTTTTGCTCATTTTGTGAAAGAGTCTGAACCTTTCAACCATTTGACAAAATTTGAGTATTTAAGTATAAAAAATTATAGCAGCATCCTTTTCATCCTTTTGGTTGAAGATCCAAAAAAGAAACCTATTTATGACACCAACCAGAATTTTGCAAACCCCTGATTTGTTTTGATATAACAGTTAGATCTCTCAGAGTTGCCACTATTGTCCCAGTTCTCTGAACTGTCGCATAGCTGTGGTTAACCCACAGTGGTTCGTCCTCACTTGCGCTGTCAGCGAGAGCAGTTAAGAGGCAATGAAATAGAGGACCACAGTCACTACAGAATCTGTTTGGATCTATGTGGTTTTTTTTTTAATTCAGTCGGCAAACTCACGTGGAACAGACTTATTGTGTGGAAGCAGCAGAGTACGCACTGTGCTGAAGTAAAGGACTAAGCTTTGGCCTTGTCATCATCAGCCTTAAGCATACATTAAGTTCAGCTCATGAAACTCTACGGCAATTCTTCTACTCAGTCCCTGCAGGTGGAGGACTACAACTGGGCTGTAGTCCTTGAAGCAGGGAGGCCCGGGTTCAAATCCGGGCCTGTGGCTCCTTTCCTGCACGTCATTCTCCACTCTCCCCCTCTCTCTCGCCGACTCTAGTCACTGTCCTATCTCTACGATAAAGGCTTGGCAGAAAAAAATAGATGCATGACCAAGTGAAGAATTAGTGTTTCTCTGACAGTCCATGGTCGGACTTTGAGAGCTGTCGATAACATTAACCTTTTAGCTAACTAAAATCTTTATTCCACTTTACAGATCTAGTTAAAAACCACAGAGAGGGCATCTCTATCACAAAGTCGTATAGTTGGCTTGAATGATTTAATATCCGGCTAAGAGACTTTTTTTTTTATCTCAAAGGTAAAACACAAGACAGATGTTGGCAGGGAAAGAGTTAAGAAGAAGAAGAAGAAGAAGAAGAAGAAGAAGGAGGAGAAGAAGAAAAACAACACACCAAGACCTTACGAGAACAACAATCCACTGTATCCACAATTTATATATTTATACCCACATGAGCATCCAAATTATTCAAATATGCACTCAGAAAGCCTAAGGCTATCTTCAGATCACACAGCAGCCTCCCACACACACATACACACACACACACACACACACACATAAACACACATTCAATAAGTCCGCACTTTTTTCACAGGGAGCGGTCACTTCCAATAACACTAAGGCAGGAAGTTTCTCCCTCCTTCAGCCAGCCAATTGAAACGCGGCATTTGACCGCGCAGGTTCCATTTAGGAAGTCACATGTTCCCCCTCTCGCTCTGCGCTCGTCGCTCCTCTCACGACAGCCTCTGTTTTTTCCTGCCTGTCAATGCCAGGAACCCATTTAAGGAGCAGTGGTGGGGATACGACTCAGGGGAACAATGTGGGGATGGACCCGGCCATTGTTCCTCAGCGCTGAGCGGCAGTGCAAGATCTTGTGTTAGATTCTATACCTGAAAACCTGTCCGTATAAATCAAAGCTCTTCTCTGTAGACACTGGGAACTGCATCCTGAACCAAACCCTTTAAGGGCCATATCAACATGTAACCGCACTGACTGCAAAGCACAAATACTGTGTGTCAGGTACTGAAAACAAAGTGGATAAGGAGAAAGTCTGGATGTATATTTATGCTATCACACAATACATTATATACTTGATTAGGCAATTTAATTGGACCAGTGTACCATCACTGGGGGAGCATTGATTTTTTTTCAGAAGTATGTCTGACTCCGCTGAGGTAGTTCTCAATAAGCCCTTTTCAGCTAGCTACTAATGGACCTTCTTCCTGTTGACTTAAAATGTCACATATAAGACAATCGTCAAACAAGTAAGCAATGGACAAACTGTTTTCTTCCCCATCTGTATACATCCAAAAATGCATTTCTGCTGTAGCCAACGCCATGTTGATACCTTCATCTTGTCTTCCTCCCGGCGTTCTTCTCCACATTTATGGTGTTCGACTTTGGGGCAAAGCTCCGGCAACGGGGATTTTTGAACACACAGAACCTCCTGGTCTGGTTGTTCACACATTAAACCTCACAGTGAGAGACCATCTCCCTGTTGGACGAGTCTCCTGAGGCGAGACATGACGTACAAAGAAGGATGCGGAAGTGGCAGACGAAGCAACAGTCCGTCATACAACGCTACCATGACAATATTTGACTATTTTTTAATCAATATTATGTGTTGTTCAACAGAATCACAACGTCAACAAAAGAGCGGAGAAAAACAGAAAATGTAACGCAGCCATTTAATTACCAGCGAGATCGTGCATACAGCCTATGGTTGTGCACCAATCGCAGGGTATAAACATCTCTACTCCCTCCCTCTCGCTCAAGGTGAATTCTGCTGATCATATCCTGCTGCAATCTCATCAGCTCACTCTGACTTCCTGCAGCAGAAAAAATACCAGGGGTCTAGCAGGAGAAACTCCAAATAAAGTCTGAGTGAAAAATGTTGCTGCTTGCGTCCACACATACAACTCACACAGAGGACTTTTCAAGAGTTTTGTGCAAACGTGAACAAGGCTTTTGAAAGAAAGTGACAACCCTTTTGGTGTCCTCCACCCAAACAGAGTCCAAAGAACAAGGGAAGGGAGTGTATTGTTCCTTTGAACTCCATAGTTCCTCTCAGGGATGAACTACAACCCACCTCAGTGACCCCCTGTCCTGCAACTCACCCACTCACGCATACATCATGGAAACTCCTCTAAAAACAAAACACTGTTCTTCAACTTGATAACAATGCAAAAATATGCACAGCATAACCCACTGTGTTTCAAAGACTGGATGTAGAGTTTGTTGCAAGATGTTGTTTATCTCTGAGGTGATGGATGGTTGTCAAGTAACTTTTTTGAAAAAGATCTCAGCGTTATTGTTCTGATCTAAGGTGTCAGTCAACCTGCTGTTTACCAGCCTGATTTTACAAACAAGGAGCAACCTCAAAGGGGCTGAAATTTGAAGACTTAATGCCAAAATCTGCAGTTCCAAAAATGGCCACACGAGGCTGTCAGTCCACCTCAGGTTTAGATTAAAATGCCAGAATATAACATGTATACTACACATTTAGCTGATTTTTTTTTTAGTGTTGAGCTGCATGTGTGCTTGGCAGATTATTTTCTGCCAGCCAGCTAGTATAACTTCTGTGTGCAAAGACGTGCAGGGGTGGTGGTGGCATTCATATTACTCGACTGGTGTGTGACTGGCTTGATTACCATGTACAAAGTGAAGCTGCTTCATGTTCTTTTCCTCTTTTCCGTATAAATACTGTGACTAAGTTCAATCACATGTAGCACTGATATAAAGTGTCAGACTCCTTTTTATGTCATGTTCTGCCTCCTGAGACACCCCCCCCCCCCCCCCCCCCCCCACCCCCCCTCCCATCTGACAGGGAAAAACTGTCCACTGTGAGGGTGCATGTGTGAACATTCAAGTGGGGAAGATTTCCGGTGCCGCCTCAGGAGTGAATGCATGAAAATGGCTTTAGTTATATTGAAACTTCCAGACGTGCATAATTAATGGCTTGGCTGCTTGGAGTGACAGGTGGGCGCCATCAGCTGTCTGCGAGGCATCACCTCAGCTAATTGGAGTCACCGAACGTAACCTTTGGGCTGTGTTTGACATGCCGATGCCTTGGGAGAGAATTTTTTTTTTTTTTTTTTTGACAATTAATAAGGCTTAGCTCATTAACTTGCTGATTAGCCTGCTACAGAATTAGCCTCAAGCATAGACTATAAAAATGACAACGCTCTTTGTTCAAATATGGTCACTTTTGGCCTCCCAAAAAATGCGACATGGTGAAGGCCTTGATGCTTAATTCCTCACAACAACAAAAAAAATACTTGAATAAACCAGTGGGTGATGTTACATACATGGCTTCATCCTCTTTTTGTACTGTCTGTTTTAAAGTCAAGATAAATGCTCTGTTGGGCTGTATGTTCTGCTTTGAAGCTTTGTGATCCAGCACTTGAGGAGGTTTTGATGATCAGTAGAATATTTTTCATCAAAGCCGAAACACAACTTAACCTGCTTGACGTCAGACATCACAGGCCATCAAGACGAGTAGGTTTCCACTTTAAAGATACTGTAGGTAAAGAGAGGAACAGCCCATTGTAGGCAGCTACTTTCCTCTCCTCAAAGCAGAAATGTGCAGTGTAAGGATGACACCAATAATAATCAGTTCAGCTAACTAGACTCACAGGAAATTAGTCTTAACCTACACAGTAGATGTTAAGTTACACCGAGGGCAGAGAAGGTCAGTTGTAGTCTCTTGTGTTAACTGCTCATTTAAATGACACAATGAAACCAATGATTACACACAGGTATGAAAGTCTGCAGAGAGTCTGTGCTTTGTTCAGATCTAAACCAGCTGACATTCCTTTTAAACACAAAATGTGCTTTCAGGGCAGATAAAAGAAATCTGCCTACCTTGGCATCGACTTCAGTTTCTGCTGGCTTCTCTCCAACAATGGGCTGGATCAACATCAGCCACAACAAACTCATGAATTGTCAGCGGCCAAAGTGCTGATGTCTACAAACTCTTGATTTGCTAAGAGGTAAATAAAGCCTCAGCCTTTGTTCTCATACTGTATATTTTATTTGGACCTTTCAGCTTAGTCTTTAAACCTTCAGTGTCCTTTTCTGTGGAACGTGTCAATCACTAAAAAGAAAACGAACACTGACTGAAATAATGTTTTGTGAATGTTTCCACTGGTCGAGGTGTGAAGTAACAAACACATACACTTTGTTCCTGTACTTAAAACTTTGTGTTTGTTTTTTCGTACTTGATAGGTTGCCAGCCTTGTGTGTTGTGTTCGTTATGGACTTATCTTCTCTTAAGTAGCGCTTTCATGTTTATCTGCTTAAGACTTATTTCTTTATTTCTTCTGAATACTTTAATTATCCCCCCTATCTGTACTTTCACCCCTCACATTTCCAAAACCGGCTTGTTATTATATTTTTCATGCATTTAAGGAATTATTTTAAATTGGCATCCTGGCACACAGCCGTATCAACATCGCTCCGATTAAAGCCTGAATGGACTTTTCTTTAGAACACATCAATCCTTGGCACATTGGTTTGTGCATGCCAAGCACAAAAGACATTATACAATTATGACAATGTAATTAACTTTCAAGATGAAACAGATAAGATAGGCGTCTCTGCAACGTACATGAGCAGAAAAAAAACACTTTTAATGACACAGATGAAGGTGAACCAGCTGTAATTGCAGATTAGGAAGGAAATTTCCCATCTGACTGATTTGCAAATTGGAGCAGAGTTGAGTACTTTTATCAAGCTCAATAGTCTCCAAAATATGACCGAAACTTCAACTAGCTGTTAGAAAATGTACCTTCAGAGTTCTACTTTATACTTTAATACTGCGCTTACATTTCAGAGCGTGAACTTCTTCACTCATCCATACTTCTACTTTAGTACAGATCTGTTTAATACCGCCCTACTACCCGAACATCTTCAGAAATTCAGACCCACTTTATTGTGAACTTCTGCAAACTCCTACAGTTTTTTTTTATTTCAAAGTGTTGTCTTGTGTGGGAAGCTGTGGTAAGCAGGACAGATGTGCTGCAGGCACAGGCTGTACACAAACCCCGGGCCTCGGTGTGAACTCACCCTTCTGCTGACACTGATAGGAGAGACACACCTCCAGCTTCACGACGGCAACATGATGAGAAGGCAGAGAGCTGTGAACGCATGGCACAGCTGAGGAATTACTGTGTCAACAGAGAATGAGATTAGTAGTGCTATCCCTGGGCGTTCGCCTAGCTGGTGTGTGCGTGTGTGTGTGTGTGTGTGTGTGTGTGTGTGTGTGTGTGCATGCTGACTCCAGGCTCTCATGTATCAGTGTGTGTTCGCAGTGAGGGTTTTTTGGCGTCTTTGACTGACACAGACAGCGAGTTAAGGGAGTCCCCCTCCCGCCTACAGCACAGCTAAGAAGCCCTAAAGCTCCTTAGCCCGGGCTCTGCCACTTGTACGATAAAAAAGAGAATATTTTTCATGTTAACTAAAAAACACCGTGGAGATAAAACAATAAAAAAAACATTGCGTCGCCCTGCACGGCTCCATCTCACGCAGACATGCACTAAAGAGTCCCTGAAAGCTCACACCTCACAGGCTCTTTCTTTATCTGGCTTTGTTTTGACTTTGTAGTGGATTATTTGGCTCTGCGAGAAACTGAACACCTTTATCCCTTAAAGCAATCAACTTAGCGCACACTTTGTGCACAAACACACTCCGGCTGTGTGGGCCCAACACCGGCACTTACAGGTTCAGAGGAGCCTGAGGAGGAGTCAGCGGACGTGAAAAAAAGTCTGGAGAACACGAACCACATGGGAGCACCGGGCGCTCGGCCAGTCGAGATGGAGCACAGACTGGCAACGACTGGCACCGGCCAACTTCACACACACACACACACACACACACACACATATACATACACACACCAGGCACATAACTGCCCATCTCAGCTAACACTCGGTGGGAAAACAAACCTGCAGCAAAACTGCTCCAGACACACACACATCACAAGGGATCGTGTCATGTGCCATGTGGTTTGTGCGCTGTGTTGTTGCTCAGCCATCTTTAGAATTTTTTTTTTTTTTTTTTTTTTTTAAACTGTTCATCGTGACCATCAGTCAAACTCAGAAACCACGACAAGAGAAAAAAAAAAGCGAGGATGCAAAATGTGTGTCAAAAATATATCATTTTTAAATGTTCAGAGTGAAGCTATGGGTTCTGCATGAGAGCAGCCATCCAAAGATGCTCACTGGAGTGGCTGCAGATTCTGGGTGGGCCCGGTGTGTGTGTGTGTGTGTGTGTGTGTTTGTGTGTGTCTGCCTCTGTGCTTCAATACACTTTCCATCAGATTAAACTGCTAAGCCTTTCCTATACAGTTCTACCTAAGGCTTGGTCCCTAATGGTCTGGTTTCCACTGCAGCACCAAACTGAGCCACTTTACTATTCATGACTTTAAAGGCCCTTTTATATACGGCCGGTACGAGGCGGGACAGTTGTGCTGTTACCCTCCGTTGCCGCTCTGTATAAAAGGCATGGAGACAGAATGGCGGTATTAACAGATGTGAATCGACGTATGTGGAAATATGGCATTAGTGAGGACTAGACAGCCCCGTCTGAATGTGTGTGTGTGTGTGTGTGTGTGTGTGTGTGTGTGTCGCTAGTGATGTTTCTTTTCATGTCCCGCCTCTATTCTTCCCTAATGAAGGCATGCTTAATACATTTCATAGACTGTAGAAAACATGGACGTATAGCATCAGTAATGTCACCCATCGGTTTCTGAAGTGGTATTTTGGTGGACACCATGTTGGAAATGCTATTTTCCACCCAACTTGTGATCATTCTAGACTTCACAGGAAGAGAGTGTATGAACAACCAGGTCAACTCAACGAAGCAGGTGTTTGGTGATAGAAGAACAAAAAGGATGCAGGCAGTGATATGTCAACCGACTTTCAGGGTCATGCTTCCAATAATAGATTTGAAAGGCATGAAATGCAAACATGGCCCATTCTCGCTTATCCTAAGATATTAACATGAAATAAAAGACTCTGAGGTCTTGTATGAGTTTAGAGATTTCTAGGACACAGTGAGGGTTACATAACTGGGTGCAGGTAACCTTTTAAATGTATGTGTGTGTGTGTGTGTGTGTGTGTGTGTGTGTGTGTGTGTGTGTGTGTGGAGCGGAGGGAAAAAAAAGAAGAAGGTTGTTTTGCTAAGATTTCCTGAAAAGTTGACATTTCACAGACACACTGTTTAACAAGATGCGGTACTTTTTGTTAATCACTCACCATGACACCGTTACAGCGAGCGCCACCAGCGTGTGAGCTGGTGTGACTCACCTCTCAGCACCTCTGAGGAAATCACACTGACACACACGTAAACACACACACACACACACACACAGCAGGGGACTGTAATAATGTGGGTCAGTTATATCTCGGAGGACAGTGAGAGTGTGTGTATGTGTGTGTGTGTATGTGTGAACAACAACGTGACCTTTAACCTCAGCATGGATGGTGAGTTCTTAATGCGAATGCAGGATAAATACGCACACACCTCGTGCACACACACACACACACACACACACACACACACACACACACACACACACACACACACACACACACACACACAAACACACAAAATGACACGGTGTAAACATGCCCCCTGTAACAAGAACTCTTTGCCTTTTTAATGTTGTGTGGCTGCGGTTAGCCAACCAACCATGGCCAATGCTCTGTGGCAGGCAAGCAGAGCAGTGACCAAGTCTTAACCGAGAATAAACGCAGGGACAGGGAGGGTGTGCACTAAAGAGAGAGAGAGAGAGCGAGAGAGGAAGGAGGAAAGAAGAGGGAACGCAAGGGAGGCTAAGATGCAGCAGTGAGTGAATGCATGCATATCGCTCAGAAGCAACCATGCATTCACTGCATACATGACCTCTCTAAACAACAAGCCATCGCATGACATTTCTTCATCCACCGTCCAGCACTTTCTGCAGTATGTGTTCATTGCAGCTGTATGCACGAAAACAACTGTTTTCAGACAGCTGTGAGGAGAGGTGAGGATTTTAACTGAAACCTGGCACACGTAAAGATTTGCTCAAGAGAAGGGATCAACAGTTAAGAGACTTTCAAAACAAAAAAAGCAGGGAGAAATGTGAGGATTAAGAGAGAGAGAGAGAGAGATTCACTTTGTCAGTATGTGTTTTTTTTTACGCGTGTGCGTGAAGATGAAAGTGCGCGCCTCGCTTGCGGCATCTGATTACAAAACAGATGCAGGACGATCCCAAAGCTCAGGGCAAAAGCAAAACATCAGCATACAGAGAGAGAGAGAGAGAGAGAGAGAGAGAGAGAGAGAGGAATGAATGAAGCTGGAGTCATAATGTCAGCATGGCTGCAATGTTTATATTATAAAGGGCTGCAACTTTTGTTTATTGGCATTATGGATTTATGTTCCTATCATTTTCACACTTATATATTTTGACATTTTTTAAATATCATAAAGTCTGAAAATGCTCATCACAATCTCCTAGACATCGTCAATTTAATTTATTTCTCCAGCCAGCCACTTAACAAGCAGAGACTTCTTTTCACAGTTTTAAAACGACAAAGAAAAGCAGCACATCTTCACTTTTAAGACGACGCAGCCTGCAGATGATTTAATTTTATGCTTGAAAAACGACTGAAACAATTCATCGATAATTCATCAAAGTAGTTCTAATTCATTAAAGTACTTGAATTCACACAATTAGAGCTCTAAAAAAAAAGGGAAGGTGGGCTGGTTTGGAAATGTACCATTTCAATTCTGAATAATGTCCCAACAACTGTGGATATAAAAAGATAGGGGAAGAGAGCGCAGAATAAAAGTAGAAGAGGAGAGGGTGAACTACATAAACAGCTGACAAAGAAAGAATAAGGGCATGACAGTAAAATAGACATTGAAAAAGTGCAGGCCATATCTATCCTCGTCTTACCTCTGCAGCTGCGTGTGTTATCCTTTGGGACAAAAAGACGTATTGAGAAGAGAAAACTTCAGCAGCACTGCCACAGATCCACACTTTCAGCTCTTTCTAAAATAATACATAAATCACGATCTTTGAGGACGGTAGTCAGTCTACCTGCGTGGGTCTGTGTAAATGTATCCTGGATGGTGCTGAATAGCGGCGAGTGAAAGGAGAGTACTACGCTAGAGGGCAGAGACAGAGCTGGCTGAAACAGGAGAGAGCAGACTGAGTAGGATGGAGGAGCGGCTGCTTCCTAACATCAGAGCGGCTGGGCTGGAAACACCCACCACCTCCTCAGCATGCAGCGAAAAGGAGACGCTCAGATGCTCCAGAGTGAGAGAGAGAGAGAGAGAGAGAGAGAGGGGGAGAGAGAGAGAGAGAGAGAGGGAGAGAGGGAGAGAGAGGGCGAGAGAGAGGGAGAGAGGGAGAGAGAGAGAGAGAGAGGGAGAGAGAGAGAGGGAGAGAGAGAGAGGAAGAGAGGGAGAGAGAGGGAGAGAGAGAGAGAGAGGAAGAGAGGGAGAGGGAGAGAGAGAGAGGAAGAGAGAGAGAGAGAGAGAGAGAGAGAGAGAGAGAGGGAGATGATTCCTACATGCAACCTGGAATCTGATCTCATATGATATATGCACATATGCATGCAGTGTTATGCACACATGCACAGACTCATGAAGGATCTCATTAACCCGCTTCTACAGACACACACACACACACACACACACACATTGGGACCCACACACACACACACACACACACACACACACACACACTGGGACCCACACACACACACACACACACACACACATTGGGACCCACACACACACACTGGGACCCACACACACACACACACACACACACACACACACACACACACACACACACACACACACACACACATGTGTCGAGACTGAACAGAGCCTGTATGAGATGTCTACTGGGGCTTTCAGTGAAAATAAATAAACTAGCTCATGAGAGAGCAAAGCAAAAGCAGCCCTTAATGAGCTGAATTTAACGCTCACTAAATCTTATTAAAGTCGAGGCAGAGAGCTCAAAAAGAGTTTATTAATCCTGTGTTTTTAAACTTATAGTACGGTCTTGAGGTGTAGTGAGAGGTCACAGGATTTTTCTACTTTAGCCTCTTAAAGTCCACCAAAAAAACCTTCAACCAAAACAACCTGAGGTATAAAAATCATCCAAACCGAGGCCTTTCTTGGACGCTCATATGAAGACACTTCTTTTGTTGATCAGTTATTTAAAGTTAAGTAAGTAAAAATGTCAAGTGTGTCAAATGGGGCTAGCTCTCTCTTAAATGTGGCATTAATTGTTGGTCCAAACAATCAAGGGAAACGATGATGTCTTGTCGATAGGGAAGACTGGTACCACTAATCTAATATCTGTTTATAAAGCAAACAGACGCAGCCAGCAGCAGCCGCCTGCTAGCCTAGCCTAGCCTAGCACAAAGACCAGAACAACAGTTTGCCTCCATGGATCAATCAAACATAACACAGTCCTGAAACAAGCGTATAAAGAATAAAGCGTATTTAAGTTTCTACTTTGGCTTTAACAATGTGAGTTAGTCTATGTCCTGGATTTGCTGACCCAAAGTAAAATGCTAGGCTACTATCTAAGAATGCGCCGGTCCTAACCAAGCACTAGGCTCGTCCATCACCATGTGTTGCATCATGGGTCATGTACATAATGCCCTGAACTGCAATTTGTTATTTAAACACTTTGTTTGTAATAAAGAAAAATCTTACAAGACATAACTCTGTTCATTAGCGAGCTTTGCAGATGTTAGCGGGCCGATTATGTTAAAGGGGTCATATTATGCTTTTTCTGGTTTTATATGCTCTTTAGTGTGTTTTCCAAGTGTTCTGTGCATGTTTAGGCACATCTATTTGCAAAAATCCAAAGTCCGCGGAAACGCTGCTTCTCCTACGTCCTCATGTTAGCTGTAGCATTAGCTGTATGTAACGCTCGGTTCTAGCCCCCCTCGATAAAAATTTGCCAGTGTGACGTCTTGTCAGTGTGAGATCACTGCTCTAAGCCCATTGGCTCGTTGTGGCAAGCCCAGCAGCTCATGTTGCACGCCCGTTAACTTCTGTAGCACGCCCACGATATGCCGTAGCCTGCGGTAGCACAGTAGTGCTAAGGTGCTAATGTTTATGCTCCCCGGCACCTCGGAGCCAAAGTGGCTGCATTCCCAATATGGTAAAAGGGGCGTGACATTTCCGAGAACCGTGCTGAGCGACTGACCAATTACGGAAGAGCCGACGGGCCGACCAATCAGATCAGACTTGGCACACGTGGGGGCTCTGAACGTGGGCACTTCAGAGCCTTAGAGAGAGAGTCAGAAGCGAGCCGGTGCATGGAGCGGCAGTACATGAAAACAGACACTTTTTTTAAACTTTAGCTGTTGTGAACATACTTTAGTCGGTACATAGATTAAATATACGAACCCCAAAAAGGGAATAATATGACCTCTTTAAGTTAACTGTTGCTGGTAGCGGTAATTGCCGGTGCTATGTCTGATATTTTCCTTTACTTACACGCAGTAAATAACTTATAGTGAAAAGAAAGCAATTTGCAGACCCAAAAATGTATTGCTTGTGAACGTGTACACTATTACTAGCGTCATTAGTATCCTAGGATAAACAAACCTTCTCAAGCGTACAGAGGTTTGTTGTTGAGAGGTAAACTGAAGTCGACTTCAGGACATGCCTCTCATTCTTGGAGTGCACCTTTGCCTGTCGCTCAACATGCTTTCATTTTTCCCTTCAGTGTCCCCTCCTCAGAGGCAGGAGGGATGGAGAGGGTGTGTGTGTGTGTGTGTGTGTGTGTGTGGGGGGGGGGGGGGGTACTTTGCGTCATGGGTCAAGGCTTCGAGCTGCCACACCACCAACCTCTGCTGCTCCGTGTCCTCCTGGGACAATGCCTGCCTTGATAAAGACCAATTCCAGTGCTCAGTGTATGGAGAATGACCCTCATCATTACTACAGCGGGTTAGGGGTTAAATTCTTGTGATATCAGGCAGTAGGTGGCGACATATGGGATGATGAAAACATCTGGGGATCATTCTTGGTCAGTGTTTGTGTCTTCTTTTTTTTCTCAAGTTAATATTTCCACCAACATCTGATTTCTAAAACATGACCCGCCTCGGAGTCTTTAAAATCTGGTTGCATTTAGTGTGTCATGAAATGTCTAATAAAAAAAAAACAAAGACTTGTGTGGATTTAACAGAGTAGTATGTAGCTCAGGTCATGGATGAAAGGATCTGCCATGTGAGTGAGAGAGAGAGAGAGAGAAAAAAATCCTCCCCTTGAGAAAATGATGTTATCAGGAGGTGATGACGGAGGTGAAACACAGTAATCCCCTTTTACAGTAGTCTACATCTCCTGGCTATGCTTTGGATTGGGATGTGAGAGAGAGAGAGAGAGAGAGAGAGAGAGAGAGAGAAAAAAGCACCTCCCCACCAGTCCTCCTTGTTAAATCTGGATAAATCAACTGCTGGTTATTACATCTCTAATGAAATCTATTCCATCACGGCAATTATGATTGAAGATAATCGCAGCCAGATTCAAACAGTGCTGGTTCAGTCGTTTAGTTAGGACATGTACAGTTAGAGGCAACTCAGAGCTGGAGACTGCAAAGATATAGGCAACACAGCCAGTAAGATAGTGATGGGATAAACATGCTGTAGCTGCATCACAACCACAGCTGGGGGAGGGGGGGGGGGGGGGGGGGGGGGCTTCAGACCCACAGGGAGTCATGTACCTCCAAACTACTCCCATCCATTACTGAATCCTTACTGCAACATCACTTGATCCCCAAGCCAGAGAATAAGTGGATTCTGGAAGCAGTAGGTGATGCTCATCGATACATCTTTGGTGCTGAGCAAGCAGCCACTCTGCAGCAGCAGAGGTTCGTCCTGCATACACACACACACACACACACACACACACACACACACACACACACACACACACACACACACACACACTGTATTGACAAATGCCTACACTAACTGCATGCATGGAGGAAACGTCACACCTGTCAATTCTTATTTTTTTACGCTGCATTCAGTTACTACCATCCTCCCTGGGTGGTTAAAAAAAAAAAAAAAAAGGCACGTCAGCAACAACACTCTGCAGCCCTTTTTTTACAAAAATCAACACACTACAACTGGTCCCACCAATAAGACGCAACACAGATTAAACACGTTACAATCACGGGAAACATTTCAAGACGATTTTGTGTCACCTGATCAAACAGAAACCAGAAATATCTTAAATAGTATCTTACCGTGCAGATCGCGGAGGAGAAGCCTCTGCTGACTGTCAGATGAGGAGATGCTCCAGTGGACGTACGGATGATGCTGGACAGCTCAACCTTCATTTTCACGGACAATGCCGCCCCCTGTTGATCAACGGTGGATACTACTGGTAGCGACCTTTTTAACCAGTTTACTGTGACGAGGTTTCGTGTGTTTATAATAATAATAAATTAAATAAAACAACAAATAAAACGGTCACAATTAAGTTGATTGAACGACATAAATGCAGCTAAACACATCTTAAGGCTATGTATTTTTTTTAGGAAGAGTTTTGCAAAAAGGAATATTTTAAAGTCAGACGAAATACAACCACACATCACTTCCTGTGATCTAAATTCATAAAAATAAAAGGCTAAAACTGAAAAGGTCGCTTAGTTAATATACTAAAAGAACATACAGTAGTTATATTTTGAGGCACTTCAAATGTTCAAGTGTATTCCTATTGTCCAGAACTTCATTGACAATACATTATACATTAGGCCTACATTTATTTGACAACATTAGTATTACAGCTATTCTAAATTAAGTGAAAGTCTATATTCTTATTTTGAGATATTTTGGGGATACATTTGAATATTAGATTATGTTCGGGGTATTTTGATTATTATTGTTTACATTCATATGAGTTATTTCCATTCGTTTATTTTGCTACTTGGGGCATAAGGGTGGAGTCTGCACATGGATGTGTCTATATAGTCAGGTAGCCAGGTGAGACTCTGGTAGGGCACCTAATGGGTTAATGGTTTTTTACCATGAAGCCAGGACGCAATGGCAGGATGACAGGGCAAGAGAGACAGCAGCGTTTGTTGTTTGTTGCCTGCTTGATGTCTCTGGTTAAAATAAACCACCCTAAAACCTTCAAGCATCATCTGGACACTTATTCATATATTCTGCGTAAGATTCGCCCTCTAGGTGACTCAGTGGCTTTATTATGAGTTTGTGTTAAGTTTATAATTTGTTTGGAATTTTTGTTATTTATAGACTATAGATATCACCACTACAATTAGTTACCCCTAGGATTTAGGTTTATGATTAAAAAATGATCTCAATGTAAAAAAAAAAAAAATGAGACATAGTCATTATGTTGTTATCGTTTTTTCTTCAGAATGAGTATTTTTTGGTTTTGTAGTCCTATGTGAATGAACAGAACTTCTGTCCTTGTTTTAAGCTTGACACAAGCCTTCAATAAAGTGATCATTGTGGCATTGAGCAGGTTAAAATAACAGCGTGTGTTGTAAACTCAGATCCAATCTTAACATTGATTGATTGATTACATTTACTTCAGACATATCAAATAAAATCAAACATATCAAAAATACAAAACAAAATGAAAAGCACGAAAATACAATAAACAAAAAAAACAATGTTCAAATTATTTAAAAAGCAAATTACATATATTCAATTGATATGCTTGAAAAGGAGTATAAAACTTATTTAATCCTACCCCTTTTCCACAGCTCAATAATTGATATTTATTAAATTAACTTCCTGTGTTCCTTATAATCTCTCTATATATACAATCTATCTATATACAATTTGCTATACTATATTTATGATACTATATTTGATATTTACAATCCAATGATTTTCCATACACAACTTGATATACTATGATTTTTTTATACTTAGACATAGACTTGTTATGAACAAAGTTATCTATATTTTGAATTACCACAAACTCCATATGAATTACTGCGATATGGTCAAAATATCAGATAAACAATGACAATAATTATCTGTATTTTAATTCATGTTTAGCACAAAATCAGCCTATCTTACTTTGAAGTAGGAATCTTTAGTTTACGGTTGTTAGTTTGACGCCGTTTGCTAATGGACTACAAAAATGGCCTTCAGGACTCGGCCAGAGGGGTCCTGAATAACATAGGTGACTTAATCTTAGCCTGATATTCGGAACGTATTACTTTTGTAGTTGATGCTTTTAAAGACGTCGACGCACTTTTGTAATTTTTGCGTGGATGTTTGAAATATGTTTTGACGTCAGGAGGTGCTAATATTGTGACATTCTTCGCTGAATATTTCGACGTGGTGCTTGTTGTTTCCCCGGCGGTGTAACAGTCGGAAGGTCTTCCAACAGGAAAAAGCGCCAACTTCTGCTGCTGCACCGTGCGAACCGTGCGGATACTCCTAAATGACTCTAGGGCGGGATATCCTGTGAAATACATCAAACTTAAACGTGTGATGACTTCTTTAGGTAAGACTTAACAAAGCTGTGAACATTTGGAGGGTTTATTTTCGGTTAGTGAAGTGTTAGGAAGCGGCGCACTGTCTGGTTTCTCCTCCCACTTCTTCACCGTTTTGACCCACTTTTCTCAATGTTGTCGGTTTAAAGCTGAACAAAAAGCAGTTTTAATGTCGATATTAACACCAAATGCCTACTCGACACTTCTAAAATTTACCTATTCGTGTTGCATTGTAACGCCTGTGTTGTTTTAAACTTAACTGCGTAGTTACTTTCATTCTCGTTGAACTCTTGATGGCGCCGCTGAAACGCAGCTGTCTTCTCCTCCCTCACCAGCGGGGGGCGCTGTTGTTGTTGTTGTTGCTGCATCTTAGCAGAAAAGAAAACCCACCCACCCACCTCCACCTTCCTTAGGGTACCTAAATAAGAAGATGCCAGGCCTGCAGGGTGAACATGTTGTGGCGGCCCACGGCAGCCCCGTCAGGAAGAGTCGACTGTCTCTGAAGTGTCTGCAGAAGAAAGAAACTAAACGGGCTCTGGATTTCTCTGAACCTCCAGCGGAAGATCCCAAAACGGAGGAACCAGAGGAGGCTGAGGCCAGGTGAGTCCAGCTGCCAGGGTCAGGTTCATTTGGGGGTCAAAACACAGCTTTAGAGCCCTTTTATTTATTGAAGAGTGGTGTGGTTGGCTTGTTTGTTTTGGGTCGTTCAGTCACACAACAATCTGCAAAAAAAATCTCACACATGCATCCTTATGTTCTTCAATAATCTTGATATTTCATTTCATATTTGAGTTATTTGCTCATTTCAGTGTATGGTTTCAACTTAATAATAATTTCTCATAATCCTGAAACACTGTTCATGAGCAAACAGGAGCAGGAAGAAGAAAACTTATAATACCTGACCCCCCTTTTTCCTAATAACACAAGATACTGTTTAACAGAATAACATTGCTAACCTGTTGTTTTCTCTTTCTTTCACAAAACAAACAAAAAATCAGATCAACAACAATTAGTTAGATTAACTCAATACATTCATAATTTCCCAGAACCTTTTCTTTATACATTTTCTGCAAATACTGTCTCAATTCTCAATTCCCCCCAGTTAACTTCATCATTCATTTTGTACTGTATATACCACCTGTTTTTGTTTTTGTTTTTATTTTTATTTATCTTATCTATTCTGTTTAATGTGTATTTTTGAGCTTTCTTGTCTGTGCTGCTGTAACGCCCAAATTTCCCCTCTCGGGCTTAATAAAGTATTATCCTAAATTGAATGATAGTCGAGCAGCATTTTAAATGATTATCGAGAGAATTCCCATAATTTAACTCCATTTACTGAAATACACATTTGTTTTAATGCAGAGTGTGCAAATGGACTTTTAAGATTAAATATCAGAATATAGGAAGAATACTCACATGTGTAATGATACATTCACGTAAGCAAGGACAATTAAATCTTGCTCATGAGCATGACAAGGCGTGTTAATCCTTACAAGAGACCACCCAAGCCTTTCTTTTGAACACATAATCCGACTCTAGCTTTATGTTTGAAGAATTCTGGAGTAAAAGAGGTATAAAAAAAAAACTTAAAAGCCAAGTGAAGTTGTAGTACAAGGGAATTTAGTTTTTTAGACATTTTTGATCAGAAACAGCTTTGAACATGAAAACTGTAATTGTTAAGAAGAATAACAGCTCAACCTAAAGTGGAAACAAACTGGGAGGATATAATCTAATAATGTAGCTGTTTAAAAAAAAAAACCTCAGCTTATAAAAATATATTTATTTTGAGAAACATGTGAATAATAGTCTTGTTCATGAGTCAGATTTCATTTTTATCAGGGATGCATCACATCGGTATCAGCCGATATTGGGCAAAGACTGCAACATTAGCCGATGTTTATTTGTTTTGCTAAATCAATTTAACGCTGGCATCTGGTACACCTACCTGCTAATTCAGAGAAGAGGGTTTTTCTAGGGCAGAAGAAGTCACCTTCTGTCAGTCACAAACTGACTGTTTTCATGGTCACACACGAGAGAAAAATGTTGGCATTGTGGGAGTCTGGCACCAAAAGAAGTCATGAAACAAACATTGGTATCAGAATTGGCTAAAAGGTTATTTCAAAAATCGATATCAGGCCAGATTTTTCCCCAATTGGTGAATCTGAGGAGTTTGTTTTATTTGTAATGTTCAACAGAGGACGGTGACTAGTACCCTGTTAATAAACTATTAATGATAAATCATCTTAACTATACGCTCGTGATGATGATGATGAGGTTCATTATTTGACACCATGTTTTCCTTTCTGCTGTTCAGCACCTGTGATCAGGTAGTCCCTGCTCCTCCCCCGTGTCCTAACTCACCCGGCCTCCTCCTGCCCTGCGACAAGAGAGAGAACCTGGTGCCCTTTGTTGGGCTCAACAACCTGGGCAACACCTGCTATTTGAACAGCGTCTTACAGGTGGGCCATGAATCGAGAAGAAACGCGTACACTGAATAATAATCTTTGATGACACCTCTGTAATCAGAGGCTCTGCTTGTGTTTGGATAATAAATAGTTTTCTCCTGTAGAGGAAACAGCACATTATAAAAGTTAGAGCAACTCTTTGTGTAGATTATTGATGTGACAGTAAAGCTTCCTTGTGTGCAGTATTTAAGTCCTACTTAAGATACTGTGCAGTGCATCGACAGGCCATGTGAACACAGAGAAAGCATTTTGAGCTCCTGTTCAGTTTGTTGCCTTTTGCAGATGTCGATGGTAAAATGTGATGTCATAATGCTCCTGTAGGTGCTGTATTACTGCCCAGGTCTCAGGGAAGGCATAAAGAAACTGTACGACCTGTCCAAAAGGAAAGAGAAACTAAAGCAAGAGTCTGATAAAAGTGAAGAGGTGGGTGAAATACAGATCAGATTACATGTTGACGACAGCGTCAAAAACACATTTCAGTCATCAACACTTATTAAAGGTCATACATAAGAGGGGTCCTGTTATTGTATTTAGACCTCCAAAGCAGATATACTACTTTCATGTTTAAGTAAACTGTTTTTTTTTTTTTTTAAATGATGTTTGTTTTTTGTATTTTATCTTTGCAAACATCTTGTCAGCAGGCTGAAGTCGCTGCCGAAGATTCACCAGCTCAGATCGAGCTCCTCGGGAGCTTCAACAGTCTGATAGCATCAGTGGAGCAGCTGCAGTCCAGCTTCCTGCTCAACCCCGAGAGCTTCAACGAGGGAGAACTGGCCACGCCGCCTCGTAAAATACTCCACACACTCAGGTAGTGACACGGCTACTTTGAGTCACAGATGAAGTCAAATAGGTTAGAGAGAAAAGAACAAAGCAAGGTGTGGTCCTAATCCTGTTCTTAAACCACAACATGTTGTTATCCTTCCTGTCTTAGTTTGTTTTGAAACACAGAATGTCTCAAGACGGAATAGAAGAAGATTAGATTGAACTCGTCAAATCCAATCGATGTGTAAAGTTTTAACAACAGAGAAATCATCTAAAGAATAGCGGCATGTTTACAAGCTGAAACAAGAAGTGAACTCATGGAGGCTCTGTGTGTTTCAGGCAGTTGAACCCTATGTACGAAGGCTATCTTCAGCATGACGCCCAGGAGGTGCTGCAGTGCATGCTGGGATACATCCACGAGGCTTGTGACACCATCCGAAAGGAGCAGAAGTTGGAGAGCGAGGTTGAAGATGTGACCGAGGTGAAAGCGGACGGCCTCAGCTCCGAATCCAAAACTGGCCAGGAGGAGGACGGCCAAGTCGGCGGCAAGAGGAAGAGCGACACCGAGGTGGGGAACGCCAAAAAGAAACCGAAATCAGTCAAGTCAAAGAAGTGTGACGCGGAGGGAGCTGGCGTGAGTAGAGACGCGCCGCTCAGACGCTCCAAAAGGAAGTCCTCCAGTGACATCACGCCCGACAGCAACCAAGACAAGAAGAAGGAGGAGGAGGAGGAGACGAAGGATGAAGGGGTAACGAAACCTAACGGGGAGGAGGAGGAGGAGGCCGGAGGGAGTGACGGCGAGGGGAAAGGGGGAAAGAACTCTAAAGAGACGGAGGGCAAAAGAAAGAAGAAGGCTAAGCTCAGCTGGCTGAGGCCGTCCGGGAAACAGCCGAGCATTTTCTCCAAGTTCCGCAGCGTGGGGAAGATCAGCTCCATGAGCGCCAAGTGTCAAATCAAAGCAGAGCAGGAGGACGAGACCGCCGACGACCGGGGTCAGAACGAGAAGAGCAGTGAGGAGAGATCGACAGGAAACACGGCTGACGACAAGAAGACAGTAAAACATGGAGGTAATTTGTTTTTAAGGCGAAAAGCGTGGACTCAGTTAGAAATAGTTTGAGGTGCTCTAAAGCTTGGGATACATGCAATTAATTAAATTGCCATGTAAGCTGTTTTTTCTATATAAATCTAGTCATGTTATTAGTTTTCTGTAATCTGTAAAGACCTTTTAAAGGCCTTCAGATGCTCGTGTATATATAGTAGTGTTTGTCTTCTTTTAAAAACATTTGAAGGGAGAGTCAAAGAATAAGAAATTAAAATGTGGCAGTACTTGAAATGTGACGTCAGAAATGAAACTTGAAGGATACCTCTCTTTGTTTTTGTCGTGTTCAGATGGTCTGGACCTGATGGAGCGCTTGTTCCAGGGTCAGCTGGTCCTGAGGACTCGCTGTCTGGAGTGCGAGAGCTTCACGGAGAGGAGAGAAGACTTCCAGGACATCAGCGTCCCCGTGCTCGACGACCAGCCGAGCAGTCCAGAAGACCTCTCGAAAGGTGAGGAGGACGACGGCGACTCATTGAATAATCTAGATCCAACAAGAGCTCCATCCTCTTCACATGGAAACGTCACTTTAATAAGCTTCTCTTATTTTAATAACTGTAATGATGCCAGACTAAACCTGTTGCCATAAACTACATTCAGAGTCAAACAACAAAGAAGGAATCATTCCAGGATTTAGAAAATGTAACAAAACTTCTAGAGAAAGAAAAAATACTGCGTTGTGATTGGCCCAGCTGTTAACCAGTGGTTCTAATGTTAAAGTGCCAATTCATAACAAATGTTATCTGGAGACACTTAATAAAAAGGAGGTAAAAGACCGTCCTCATCGCTATATTACAAAGACCCGACATTAATCCAACGGCTCACAATGCCTTTGTTGCGTTCCTTGATGTGCGGTGGGTCGGGGGTCTCCCTCACAACAACATGACGACTTCAGTAAGTGAGTTGGAAGAGGGTTTGTTTTTCTACTGAGACATTTCTAGATCTTTTGTATGAAACCAGAACAGGGCGTTAGTGACAAGAAGAAGAAGAAGAATCTAAAATAAAAAAAACTGTTTTGACACCTGGAAGGACTTTGAAATGACCGGGGCTAACAGGCTCCAGAGTGAAATGTAGAACAGTCAAGATAACTAACAAAACTGCTCTAGAAACACACATACAAGTTGTTGTTGTTTTTAAATCAAAGTGTTATCAGTCAATCTGTATTCTTCAGATTAAAACTGCCAGACAAAAATGTCAAGCATGTCAAAGGTAACGTCACCAACTCAAGAAGTGCTCTTCTGTGTCCCTCAGTCTCTCCTGATCCCAAACCAGAGCTGAAGACTCTGAAGTGGGCCATCGGCCAGTTTGCCTCTGTGGAGCGCATCGTGGGAGAGGACAAATACTTCTGTGAGACGTGTCATCATTACACGGAGGCCGAGAGAAGTCTGCTGTTTGATAAAACTCCTGAAGTCATCACCATTCACCTGAAACGATTCTCCGCCAGCAGCTTAGAGTGAGTAGAAGAAATGTCCACACTACACTTTTACCGTCCTGTTTCCTGTCTTCTTACAGCTTTAGAAAAATACATTTGATTAACGACTCCCCCTCCTAAAAAACAGAGTGTCGATAAAATTGTTATTTAATGTAAAATAATCGTTTACCATTTATTTTACTCACAGAGATATCCCAATAAATAACACTTCCTTTTTCCCTTTCCTCCCAGATTGGACCCGTATGCAGGTCTATGTAAAGTGAACACCCCCCTGCAGACCCCCCTGACACTGTCCCTGGAGGAGTGGTGCACGCGTCCATCATCCAAGAAGGGTCAGCGCTATCAGCTGTTTGCTGTTGTCATGCACAGCGGCGTCACCATCAGCAGCGGCCACTACACCGCCTACGTGCGCATGAGTGACCTGAAAGACGTGAAGCTGTGGCTGCAGGACGGAAAAGAAACGGAGGAGAGAGAGGAGGAGCAGCAGAAGGAGAACAAAGAGGGAACACGGGCGAAGGAGGAAGTGCTGGACTACGACGATGGAGAGGTGTCGTTCAGCCTGAACGGAAGGGGACAGAGGGGCGCCAGTTTGGCTAAGGGCAAAACGGGAGGCAAAAAGGTCTCAGAGGGCGGGGTCGGACTCTTGGGGGGTCAGAGGAGCGTGTCCAGTTACGATCTTGGGAACAGCAGCAGCAAACACACAGAGAAAGCAGGCAGTAGTGGGGCAACAGAGGGATCCAAACGGAGGAAGAACATCAACAGCACTGAAGCGGGACTTAAAAAAGAGTCAGAGGCTGCCGGAGGACGAGAGGAAGCAACGACAACCTCCGGCGGTGGAGCGGAGGCCAGCCAGCAGCAGGCTGTGAACAACCTCCTGGAGTACGAGGGCAAGTGGATGCTGTTTGATGACTCTGAGGTGCGTTTGTTCGAGGAGGAGGAGTTCCTGCAAGCGTGCTCTCCTGAGACGTGCTCCTCGTCGACGCCGTACCTGCTGTTCTACAGGAGGATGCCTGAACCTGTGAACACATGAGCCACTGCTGACTCAAGGGGGGGTTCTGCCAGTAGCCAGTTTGGCACCCACACACAGACCAATGTATTATGCAAAACTACTAATGGTGCCAAAAAGACTGCTGCTGCCATGTTAGCACCTGTTGATACCTTCTTATGAACTGAGCTCCTACTTCAGGATTCACCTCAAGAGATGTCCTCGAGCCAGTGTAGGCTCTTTTTTTCTGTTAGCATCGACATTCCTTGGACGCTGGTTTTGAATCTTTTTTCTGTCACTGTCTCTTTAACATATCTTGTTTTTCATGTTTGCTTAGTGAACTCAGTTTGTATGGATCCATTTTTTTTTTTACTAACTGAAAAAAGCACTTTTGGACTTAAAATTTATGAAAACGCAAATGTTGGACAATGTATTATTTTTTTTTTTTCTTTTAGCCGAAGTCTTTTTCTATAATCATTAAATTCAAATTTACATAAAAAGCCAAAGTCAACTGGGATCCAAAAATCTTTCCATTTTGCAAAACATTGAAGAATATGCTTTTGTGAGAATTAAGTTCATTTTTTCCCCCACTACCCACTACAAGCTTCTGCTGACACGCAAACATTAAGTCCACATTTTATGCAGGTAAAAACCTCGTGCCGGACACACACTGGCATGTTTTTGCATGAAACACACTGAGGAAGCAGAGCGGGATTTTGTGGCACAACTTCACAGACTATCAAGGTGTACAAAGAGTAAAAGGCTTGAAGAGGTCAAAACGCTCCAGTAACTCTTGTGGCCTTCGACCCTGATGAACGGCCACAAGCCGAAACGCGTCAGATTAATTTGTTGATGAAGTTGAACTTCATGCTGAAAGAGTTGCTGAAGCGTTTTGACATCTACATGAAACACACTGAAATGTGAAATATGAAACCAGTACCAAGTTCATATGTAAATTATGTTGGTAATGTTGATGGAACGTTTCAGCAGAAAAGTTTCTCCCTCAGGCCGGACATCACACTCTTTAAAAGCCACGTCAGTAATGTCCTTGTAATCGTTCAGATGATTTTTACTTTAAATCAAATGTTACATTCGTTGGTGCTTGTTCAGCAACTTTTTGGGAGTTAACAAGACGTAACTTTGACATGTGAAAAACATACATCTGCCTGGGCCATTTAAAATATGCAGGGACGTTTAGATGGCTCATCTCAGGTTCTACAGCAAAGTGTTGAAGTGCGTTATATTCAGGTTTCACTTTTAGATCTGGGAAGTTTTTCATCCAAGTGCTGACTGATCTGGTTCAGTGTGACAACAGATCCAGTGAGAGTGTCGTCTGTTTTAACAGCTGTTCTATGATTAACGATGGCGGGTTCTTACTATAAGCAATAAAACTTTTTATCCTCACTTGTCCTCCCTGCTGATTCTTGACATGAAGCCGTCCCGCTCAAACACAACATGAAAACTACTTCAAGAAAAAAGCAAGACAATTCCCAACCACGGAACATTAAAATATTTATTTAGTAAAATATTTCAAATAAAACAAAACTACATAAAATAATAAAGGATGTTTAAAGTAGCGAGCTTTGAAACGTCCTTTAACTAAAAAGAATCAATAATAATAATATTAATAATAAAGCATCATGATAAATAATGGTACCATTTTTTGCACGTTTTCCTTTTTTTTTTTCAACGACATAATCTTCAAGTTGTAAAATGCATTGCTACACGGTAATAAAAAAAGTGCACACATGAAATTGAATACAGATTTTTGACACATTATTAAATAGACACCTTGACTTTTAAAACCGTACCTTTTTCTGCAGATATTTGTCAAAGTCTGGCTGGAAATAAAAAATAGAAGAAAACCTTTTTTTTGGCACCTTTTGAAAACAAACGGAGGGATGACGTCATTCTCTGAAATCAGCGGCTCGTTGGTTTGATTCACCCAGATTCTGATGGGTTCAGAAGTCGTGGCTAACATTAGTAGGAGATAATCATAGACCTTGTTTGACAAACAGCCAGCAAAGAAATGATAGTAAATGCCAAGGTATCTGTTTAACCTTTAAGATCCACTTGTTCGTCCCTCTCGCTGTGAAACAGTTTGTAAACTATTTAAGACACTGGAATGACGTACCAAGCTGTAACACTTTAAACCTTCCTTTTTGCACGCTCTCCGAAACACTGACCTCCTCTGAACACACTCCTATGTACACTCAAGAATAAATTAATATTGCAATTTTCTGAAACGTGTTTGTGCTAGTGTGTGCATGTGTGCGCGTGTGTGTGACTTCATCTTCAAATGTCAAGCTTGCGGAGACTCATTCTGCTGAAGGAATCTCTGGAAATAAGAGAGAAAAGATATTTTTAGTGACAAAAACAAAAAGATCATCGGTTTGAATTTCATCAACAAGAAAGTGTTTCTGGGGGGATTAAGTTAAGAAGTTCAACAGCTCTAAAAATGATGTCGACCGGCTTGTAGCCTTTCCATTTTATTTTACGGAATCTGAATTGTTTGATTAGAAGTCAATGAGTATTTTTATCCATATCTCTAAAACACAAAAGCCCTAAAGAACGTCGTACAGAATATGAAGTATTCTGCTGTAGGTCTTCACTCTTCATGAAGGTTGTTTTTGTCTTGAATATAATTCTTTTCACATTGTAAAGGTTCATATTTACTGTATTGCTGTGATTCTTCAATATTCCATTCAAATAACTCTAACCCCTAAATTCCACCAGATGTGTGTTAGGTCCGTCTGGAGCTGATGGGTTTTTACTTTCTTCAGTGTGTGCTTCCACTGGCTCCACTGTGCTGCATCAGATACGCGAGGCTTGAATATTTGCCAGATGCCGGAGCACGATTTACCACAGAAAGGACCGAGTGGGACGGGAAGTCAGACGCCGACGCAACATTAAAACACCCGGTTGATTTTCAGAATGAAACACTTTGTTTTGAAAGTTCAGATTTATGACCATATGTGTGTTTGTTGTTGTGTTTAATAGCACATACATCGTATTATCTGGCAGCCTGTGGGTGTTGACGGAGCCGAGCGGACAGGCCCTGCACACGCATCTGGTGGAAGTTATGGGTCATTTTTGGAATACACCACACCGTCATTATATTTCATATATTCAGTGACGAGTGAGAAATGTAAAAGAAGAATACAAACACAAAACACGGAGACACACAACAGCGTCACAAAATGCGGTCTGAAATCACAAACTACCTTGTCAAGCTGTCCGTTTGCTGCAGCAAAAAAAATAAAAAAATAAGACGGATTTTGTTGACATCCAAACCACATGATCGTACTCTCACACACACACAGACGCACAGACGGCGAGGTTTTCAGTCCTACCTGTGTGAGTTGACCTGCAGCACAGGTTTATAAAGCTGAGGAATCTTTCTGTTGATGAGGGGCTGCAGCGCCTCCTTCAGCCGGTGGTAATTCCTCTCCAGCTCCCTCTGGTACTCCTTCTGGTCCGGACCAATCAGGCTCTTGTTCTTACGCAGGGCATCTTCACACCTTTAGCAGAAAAAAAAAGAATCCATGAGATACCAGCATGCGGACTCTGATAGGTGAATGATCCTGCACAGAGCATACCTCTTTGTGAAGTCCTTGAAGCAGAGCCGTAGCTTATTGTGGTGTCTGTACAGTTTGGGGTCGCTTGGTATCTCAGACAGGAACACCTGAGCCACCTCCAAAGGACCCTGAGACAAACACCACATTTCATTTCACACCATTGCAAAGGAAAAGCGCACACCTTGTTATCACATGTACATGCTGACTTCTGTCTGTACCTGGTTGACAGTCGTGCCCACTGATCCCTGCAGCACCATCTGCAGCATCTTCGCGTCAGCCGGGTCCTGGTGGGTGGCAAAGGCCAGCTCCTGAGTCTTCTTCTGCATGTCTTCTATTGCAACCTCGATGGGCGTGGAGATAATCTGGAGAGTGGTGAACAGACAGGTTCATAACAGCAAGGTAAAAATAAGAGGTGATAGAAGTTTATTCATCCAGAAGGAAATGAGGATTGGTCCTATCAGTAAATCTGTTGAAAGAAAATGTTCTGCCTAATATTTTGATAATCCCAGAATCATTTTTTTTTAAGCAGATGTGTCAGATATTTGCTGGTTCCAGCTTCTCTTATAAAACGATTTCTTTTTGTCTTTGTTTGCTTGAAATTTTTCGACTTCTTTTGGCAAGAGAAACTATTTAAAGAATTCACTTTGTGTAAAAATGAGATGAGGAGTTTCACGACTTTGTAATGATTATCAAAGAGAGTCCTCGGTTACTGGATTATTTATTCAGATAAGTCTTTTAACACTAAATGAATGCAAGTCGGAAGCCCGTTTGTAAACGCTTCACTCACCTCCTCTTTGTGGATGATGTTGATGCGCGTCTTGATGTAAGGGAAGGCGTGGGACGTGGTGAGGATGGTTTTGCGTTTGTACTGCTCGTGCAGGTCCCCGTGTGCTCGCCCGTCCAGGGTGAAGGGAGTGCAGTAGACAAAACGACGCAGATTGTAGTTCTTGTCAAAGTAAGTGATGCGGTCCTTCATTTCGTACGTGTCAAAGTACGGCTCCACGTACGTGATCTGGATGAACGCCTGCAGAAAGACGGAGACTCCTGTTTTGTCTTTGGCTTCATTTTTTTTTTAAACATTTTTCTGTTAAATATGAACTCTGACACTTTTTTTCATCAATAAAGGAATTCACGCTCTCCCCAACACTTACCTTATTTGGGTCCAGTTTGCACTTGTCCACTGGGTTTGAGTCCTTAATGACTTCAACCTGCTCCTCTCCAAATCGCTCGCCGTAGAAACCCTGAGAAGAAAAACAGCAGAAAGTCGTTAATTATAGGAATAAACAAGACATAGAAGTGAGACACAGGTTACATCACGGTGTTACATTAAAGACACGCCTCACGAGGGCTTCATTACCTCTAGCCTGTGGGAGATTTCTGCCAGCTTGGTGATGGCTGGCTCTTTGTACACAAACTCCTGCTCGTCCAAGTCTCCAAACTTTGAACCGTAGATTCCCACTCTGAAGTACGTACCAAACATCCTCTTTCCATCCTGTGAGCAGAGCGGATTGAAAGTAAGACGTGAGGGAGACGAGGAATAAAATGTAGAGAAGACAACTGTGTTACATTTATTTCAACTTTACAGCAGTGAGAATAAAAACGGTTAGATTTCATAAAAAGCAAGTGTTCAAATACCAGACTGGGATAAGAGTGCAAACTCTTTAAGTCTTGTAATGGTGATCACTCTTTGTTCATGCTGTGATCTACTACTGTCAGGTTCACATTTGCGTATAATAACGAATGTCTGAGTGTGGGTTACTGGGGTGGAGAAACTGAGAAAATGTTTTTTCATACAGAAGAACTGACAGATACATATCCAACGCTGAGTTTCATCATCTGTACAGCAATCTGCTGTAACAATAAGTTATTCTGTTCACTGCTTTGCAGTCTACACACATGTAAAGAGGAGTGGTAGCAGCCAAAAGGATGTCAGCAAACCTCCAGATTACCAACCACAGTTTCAACAGATGGTAAACACAGTCCTTCAGTGATAAAGAGGTCATGGTAATAAGCACATGTAAAGCAGTTCCATCTATATCGTAAAGTACAGAGAGGACTGACGTGTTCATAACAGAGGACAAACGATCAACGAGAAACAACAACCTCTTCTAGAGATACTCCTTAAACCAGCCGGCACACTCTCCACATGTCATCAACAAGAATAAAAGATACTGATTCAATGATGTTATTCAGTAAATGAACATTCTCCGTCTGTGTTTAAAGATTAAAGCTACGGGGAAAGTTGCTTCAAAGCCGCCTCAGAAGGCGTGAACAGGCCCCAAGAGTCACGAGCAGAGAAAGAGGACAAAAGAAGCCTCGAGGAAAGAGTCCACAGAACTAAAGTGGACAAAACCACTTCACTGTATGAAACATGGTTGTAGTCTCAGTGACATCACTCATTGGATTCTGAAGATGAGTTTTGAACTGAATGATGGCGGTCACCATATTAGAAAAGCTGACTCTACCAGTCTTTTAGTTAATTTAGAAACATACAAAGTGGTAGAGCTGAGGTCGGACTTTATCCTCCTGGAAAACAGCTGCAATGAGCCCGCCTGTCAGGCAACCCGACCACATTCCTTATGATGAAAATGTATGAAGAATTCTTTAAAGCATCTGAGTTTTTATTTCTTTTGTAAAAAAATGTCATTTTAATTTTGGTACCTAATGGGAATTCTTTGGCTTCTGCAGCCAACCTCAAGTGGACACTTCAGGAACTGCAGGTTTTTTTTTCTAGAAATAACTTCCTCTACCCGACCATCCCGAGATATCTGAGGTAGTATGAGGCTATGTTCGGTCTGCAGGCAAACACACAATTCTTTCTGAACTCTGAAGTGTCTGCACTGTTATTTGCATTGATCAGAAGAGAATGGTGTCCAGACATGCGTTTCCAAAATCAGTGACATATAGGCCTGTATACAGGCTTTACTGCTGCCCTTTGAGATTCAATTACAATCATCTGTGGAAACCTGATACAGTCGATTTTCAAACCACCATGACATGTGACTTAGATCTAGTTTACTCATATTTTATTAGGTTTCTTTTACTGTCCCATCTTTCTAGATTCAGTCTTGATGTAATACAAAAGTGAAAACAACAGATTTAGACTCTCAGTCCGGCCTTAAGACTGAAATAATGACGATCAAATCCATGCCAATGCTTGGATTAACATCCAGTGAGCAATTCAAATGTAAAGTACACATTTAAGATCAGAAAGTGTTCATGAAGAAGTGTTGATGTGTGCATAACTTGAGGGAGGGAGAAGCTGAGGATAAAGTACATACATCAGACCTCTAGTATGACATCATTTAACAAGTCCACTTGGATAGCTGCCAGTTAAAAGCAAATGTTCAAATCCTACTGTAACTCACAATTCAAACAAAAACTTAAGGAGACATTAAAACGGCCCTGAAAACTAAGAAACTTACCACAAGACACAATTAAGTAAAGTGGGAAGGAAGGGTCGGCAACCAGGGAAATCAAAAAGGAGAAAACAGAACAAATTTAATGAGGATTGGATTCCTCCAGAGAACTTCAAAAACAAAACAAACAGCAAAACAATATCTCCATTAATTCAGAAGAAAACATGAAGTCATTGTGGGGGATCCCGACCATGCAATGGCAGACAGTCACAAAGAAAAAAAAAAAAGAAAGTGAGGAATCAGAGCTCCACCACCTCCAGAGGACCAACATGCACTCTCAGTGCATTTCCGAGAAGAAACACGGAGTGCTCAGTCCTTTTCATGCAACAAACCATGAGAACTCAGAGGTTAATACTGTTAACAAAAGAAAAGAATGAATGAAAAATTAAATCAGGGGTCGATTTAGTTTGAACTATTCAAAGAAAGGGTAAGAATAAGAACTGATCAAAATCAAAAGGGATAAATCAAGTAATCCTGAGATTACTGTGAGTTGAACCCTCTAGGTTAAAAACCTGACTGCCTCAGGAATTTGGTTCCAGCTTCGACCCAAAGCAAGTCTGCACCACCTTGAGTTTAAAAAGGCTCATTTAACGTAGTGTGGAAAGAATGGTCAATGGCTAGAGCGGAGAGGCTAACACGAAACCCTTTGCATAAAAAAAGTGCACTGAAATCGAGCCCTGTGGTTGAAGATGAGATGAGGCGATGTGTGACAGTAGACGTGTCAGTCAATGAGTGTGTTCTGACTGACACACCAGCAAGACAGACAGGAGATGAAGACGGGTAGGAAGTGCGGGTTGTGCAGGTGATGCATTCACTGAGACTTTGGTCATTAGTGTCACACACTGTGGCTCCCATGCACAGCCTGCCAACGCTGTCACGTTATAGAAAACAAGCTCCTCTCGCACATGAAGAGGAGGGAGGAGAGAGGGAGACAGTGAGGGTGTTGCTGCTTGTACAACACAGTGACCCCAGCAGGGGGGGCAGACAGTTGACATTGTCTGCAGATGTTAATGGATTGGATGTTTGGAACAAAGCAAAGAGAGCATCTGAATGCCCGCAGCTAGCAAATAAAAAGATGAGAGTATGTAAAACAGCACAAGAGATAAACAAATCAAGCAGGGCCAAGCAGGAACTGTTTAGCCACCTACCTCCCAGCCAGTACTCTGTGTGACAAGAGAATACAGGACAGGTGAACGACATCACACATACAGCCCTCCAAAACACACCCACGGTGTGTGGCAACTGCACACACAGTGATGTTACAGCAAGGACTCTTATCCAGGTTACTATCTTAAGCTGGAGAACAGAGCAACTGACCTCAGACACATAAAAAGACATGTCACTTATTCATGGACTGCATATAAGAAGTGCATGTAGCCTCTTATTTCACAAGTAAAGCATTGGATTAAGTGCCTTAAACATGTAATGTTTGTAATGGCCAGCAGGGGGCGGCTCCAATAGGTGCAACAATAAGTCTAACTCTTTTAAAGTCAGCTTGCACAAATTTCCCCCACGGGGGATCAATAAAGTTTATCTTTATCTTCCTTCTTTAATACCATCTATCAACATCTGGTCCCTTTGAGTAAAAAACTAAGTTGTTTCCATAGGGGGGTGACTAGATTCACTTCTTTTATAGAGTCCATGAAATGGTTTAAGGGTCATCTTTAGTCGCCACTAAAACATTCTGGCTTTGTAAGAGAAGTTGCTCTGACCAGCAGAAAACTGTAACCTTGCCCAAACTGTAACTTGACATCATCAATAGGAGTCACACAACTGGCCTTTAAGAAAAACCACAAACGGAGTCTATTCCCACATCTCATGCATCATCAGTTTCATACTTCACAGATAAAGTCAGGCATGCAATGTATCTGAAAAAGTCTAAATACATAAATACACAAATATTAAAACCAAGCAGAGCTGTGTCTTTGTGAAGGATATGCAACATGACTACATTTCCAGGATTTCCCCAGCTAACTATGTGGCTGTTACTGAGTCAAGACCATATAGAATATAAAGTTGTGTGGAGGAGGGGCTTGACCTAAGTTCTGTCCCTTTTTTTATTATAACATTCTGCAGCCAGACACGTACGCCCTTCATGCTGCAATGACATTTTAAACAATTCAATCTGACTCACATTGACATAAAAGTTCTTATTGATTTTTATTTTCTTCAGTCTCGATAGTAAGGGGAGAATGACGTGTGTGTGTGTGTGTGTGTTTGGGTTTACCTGATGTACAATTTTTCCAAAGGCTTCCTGTAGTTTACCATGAATGGTGGCTAGCTTCTTTGCGTCCCTGCTAGCTTCATGGATTGGGATCAGTACCTTGTACACTTCGTTCACAGCCTCATACATGCCCGCCTAGAGGGAAAAATGAGACAATCAGCTATCCTAAATCCTGACATCTTAATGTATAGCCCTCAGGAAATCAGGCCTGAAATAGTAAAAATGATTCTATATTCCAGATTGGAGTCTCATGAAGTATCTACTTATGTAAAGTTAGAAAACTGAGTTATTAACAAAACAGCTGTTAAGACCATTTTAAAGATTGTCGGGTAAGAAAACATTTTGATTGATCTCCCCTGCTCATTTAGTGAATGTGAAGTCTGCATAGAGCAGCCCTGAACAGTTTGAGTTATAATCAGAGAAGGAAGACGAACACCTGCTATCTATACATGATGACATATTACAATGGGTCACTACATGGGGAAGTTAGTTAATACTTTGCTGTCTATATCACAGGTGGCAATAAGCATAGATATACATTATCAGCTAAGATGACCTTTTAGTTCTCAAGTAAACACTGCAGAGTTATTACACTCTGCATCACATCTCATGAGTGTAACGACTATGCAGTCTTCAGTAGTGCAATATTAATTTAGAAGTAAAACTCTCTGCAGACGTTTAACATCTGCTGCTGAAAATAGACCATCGATTCATTCGTGAGCCGACAAAAAAAAAGTTGGCCCCCTTTTTCCAAAATCGCTAACATCATCATTGGCATTTTTGTCATCTTCCAGTCAGCTTATCGTCTATCTATCCATCTCCAGTGCTCACCATGGAAAAAGAGGCAGCAGCTTGCTCCAGGAGTCCCACGAGGCCGATCTCTGTGAAGTATTTCCCTGAGCAAATGCCTTCTTCATCAGGCGACACTACGTCATCCGATACTGCAGATTCCTCGAGCACGTTGGAGGAAATATTCTGGAGCAAGCATTCATACATACACATTAACAAATACAACCACACATTTTCTAACAATAAAAGACAGACGTGTGTCCACTCCTCTCTGTACCTGGAAAGTGACACAGCCCACAGGCAGGTACTTGCGGTCTTCCAGCATGCTCAGGTATTCTGCTACCAGTGCAGCGCTGTGTACTAGACACTGAGCGGCCTCAGCGTGGTTGTTCCTCTCTGAGTGTTTACCAGCCATATTCTGCAGCCACGTCAGCCGCAGGTCTGGTGACGTCTGGTAACCCTTGGCGATCCTGAAGATGGGAGCGCAAAACAGAGGAGACACGCATGAAAAAAAACAAAAACAACAACAAGATAAATGATGACGGCAGTACAGACACAAAGGATTAGTCTGTACCTGTACATGAGATCTATCAGCATCTCAGGGTCTTCCTGGTGCTCCTTCATCTTGACTGTGTCAGACAGGATCATGTGCAGGTTGAACACAAGGTCCTGGACCTAGCAAAAAATAAAGAGACCACACAGTGTACCACATAAGTAGAAATAATATGTTATCGGTCAGTCAACGGGCTTCTCACACTGTGATGGACAACAACTTAGCAATGTGATGGATAAATCAGTACCTGGTCTGGGAATGTGGTCTCCCTCAACTCCAGGTCTTCCTCCGCGTAGGTGAGGATGGTCTTCAGAGAGCGACGCAGAAACTCCTCGTTGAAATTTTGAGACGTTCCCACCAGCGAAGACAGAGACATGGTGACTTGCATCTTCACTCTTGCGAAGTTCTGTAAGAACCACCACAAACCGATGCAAAGTTAGACTGAAGAATACTTGAAAAGGTGACTGGTTTTACTCATGCCGGAGGGACTGGAGAGAAAGCAAACTTCGGATTTCTTCTCTAGCTTCAAATTAATTTACAAAAAAAACAATATGTGTGAAAGTCTGCCTATACTATTGCAAAGGAAATTAGGCATTAATCAGTTTTTTGTAAAGGCTGGAAAGTGGACTACACTGTTTGGTTATGTAATAAAGTTGGTAAACTAATGTAAAATAATACATTATAAAACCACTACAAGAATATAGTTGATATCAGGAAAACTAGCAATTAATAAGCTTCTCCTAATGACTGGTTAAATAAATTCTATAATAGAAGAGATTAGAGAGAGGCCTGCAAAATAAAAGGCTATACAAACTTATTTTCAATTATCTTTCAATTTAAGGTTATTTCTAGAGACATGTTTGGTACAGGGAATTTTATTTATTTTCATCACTTTAAAAAAGAGTCTCTAACATTTACTAACCCATCCTGCATGAACACATTTTACTACAGAGGGGAGTTTGTTTGTCAACCTTTAGTATTTCAGTTGTACTCACGTTGCCAATCTCAAAGTTTTGCCTCATGAGGAGGTAGAGGGAGGCGCTCGCATGGGCCCTGATGGTGCTGATGCTGCTGCTGCAGCTCCTCAACAATCGCAAACACAGGTCAGCACACTGCTCTGTCTCCTCCTCAAACAGCAGTTCAGGAAACTACAAATGCAGAGAGAAATGCACTCACAGTGACACAATGCAACAAAAGATATCAAGTCTAAAGGAAATTGTAAGGATGATTTTCCAAACCTCTTACCTTTGACACCAGCGCCCTCTGTGTGGCAAAACAATGCTGGAGGTAGAGGGCGCTCTGGTTACAGGCCATGCTATGAAGCAGCACCTTCAGCACCCCACCCAGGATGCTCTCCTTGGACTCAGTCACTGATACCGTCTGCAGAAACATGCAGTTGTTTTAGCAAATAGGGTTATGTTTACTCCGGTATCTTTAAAAAAAGCCGTGCATGTTTCACTCTGCAGTGGTAAATGCAGTATGAAGTTCACTTGCATACCTGCACAACGATCTCCAAAGTATCAAGAATAATTATGTTGGCCTCTGTTGCCAGGTTTCCATCGATAAGTGCTTCATGTTCAAGCTCTGCTCTGGTCCTATCATCAAGAAAAAATACAATAATTACAAAAATGACTTAAAATTGTGATGCTGATGACAAACTTTGGAAGATTGCAAAGACTTCCAGTCGCCACATGCAAGCCATTGGCCACAGTTCAGTACAAAGTAGGAGGAGAAAGAAATGCTTATAAAATAAAAAAAATAAAAGCTGAGTAGAATCTCAGCACATTTTCTTGTTTTCATAAGCTTCTATGGAATATGACACCTCGGTATATAGAAGCAAACAAAATCCGCACACCAAGGAGATCCTGTTTAAATGATTTATTGATAAGTGACATCTGGAGCCAATATGCTCTTCCTCAAACTTAAAACAACCAACAGTTTTGTTTGCTTCTTTATACCTATTCCTTTTTTTTTATCCAGCACCCACTTAGGGAGGTGTGTGTGTTTTGGGATTTTTCATTGTAAGAGAGAGAGAGAGAGAGATAGATAGATATACTTTATTGATCCCAAACTGGGAAATTGTGTACCATTGTAATTCAATACCTTCACAACAAAAACAGCACAAACTTTCAAAAATAGTTAGCATATCTATATTTATATTCACAATGTAAGATGTCTCTCAACCAGCAAGGCATAGACCTCAAATCCACAGAAACAATACATGCTGATAGTCAATACCCAAATCTTCCTTCACCAGAGGGTTAGCAGGTTTGAAGGCAGTGAGTGAGTAATTACATCTGTCTACTGGTGGGACACTATGACAAAATGTTGTACATCTACATAAAATTATACCTTTTATAACCTTTGATTATAAAATTATAATCATACCTAAAATTGTAACTTGTAGGCATGTTAAGCTTTATTAGGACCGCTTTTTGGTCCCTATTATATATACACTTATATTTGCTAATCTAACAGTCAAACAATCTATGCCGAACAAGAGCTATTTCTATAACAGTCTTGTTCTTTTACTGAAGCAGCAACCACAAAGACACACCAATCAGAACCCCAAAACAAGAAGCACACTGGTTAAGAAGCAAAACAGACCCAATGCAACCGTTATCAACCCTGAGACAGACATTGTTACCAGGACAGAGGGGCTGATGGGATTGGGGGGGGCGGGAGGAACCAGCATGAGGGGGTAATTGTTGGTGTATTTGTGTGCATGTGTGAGCTTAAGAAGTCAACATGGAGAGGAAATGAACCATAACATTGCTGAATAAGTGGCTAGATAAGTTAAGAACAACTGAATTAAGTAGCAGATTGAGCAACAGTAAAAGCTAACCTAATCAGGAGAAAATTCAGCAAAAACTAACGTGTCCATTTCTATCCATATTTACTGTCTTAACTGCTCACACACACCTGAATACACTATGAACGAGGAACTAAAGCAGCAGGGAAATTCAAGTGAACACACAGCAAATGTGGACCATACAATACCTGACGGCTTTGTGACTCCTACATCAACACACAGCAACGTGAGAAAACAAACGGAAATTAACAGAAAAACAAAGGCTGGAGCTGAATTGACCAATGAACAGGAAAGAAAATGAAATTTCAAATGAAATCAAGCATAGCTTTGTATGTTTTGTCACCATCTGAATAAAGTGACATAAGATACAAAACTGTTTTAAAGAGTGCATGCAACATAGACGTGAAGTTTCAGGGCAAACATGGGAACGATGAGAACTGAATGGGGTTTGGCCGAGTTTGTGATAGTTCATCATTACTGAAAGGATCAAGCATAGTTGCTGATTATCTGTTTAAAATATGATATTTATACTTTTTTTTTTGCTCACACAGTCATAGCTGTATATAATAAATTAAATAAACTTTCAGATTTAAAAAGTGAAGCCAACACGGTTGAGACTTAAACCTGCATTCTTTAAACGACCAGCAGGGAGAGAGTCCTCTTGTTGGTTTATGACCTCAGGAAACATTTCCCTAAAGACCTTTTTTGTCTATATAATACGTTTCAAGTCTGAATACAGCTTGTTATTCATTTTGTAAATTAAGAACCTAAAAGTAAAACAGTAAAGCATTGTTGTGGCAACCTGTGATTGACAGCTACTTCTACAGTTGTCTTCCTTGTCATTTCAGTATGTTAATTATTGAACAACAAATGATGACTTCTACTTATAACAATGAACAACACGTTGAGATGATGACTGCAATGGGGACGGACATTTTCCTTCACATTGACTGATTACAATGAATGATCTGTGTGTGAGCATCTTTTGGCGTTTTCTATATCATGATGTGAGAGTTTAAGAAGTGAATTCAATGTTTTTAAAAAAACGTACTTGTCCATCTTTTCACTGTTTTGCCTCCAGTGGGTCATGTCCTTCCTCCATCGCAGGTTCTCCTGACTGCCAAAAGCGCTGCCAGATGGACTCCGCTCTAAATTGTGATGAAAGGATTATTTACTTTTTAAATTGGTGGTGAAAGAGGTAGTGTGTACACAGTGAAAACGTGACCTGACTCTGGCCGACTGGCTGACTCTGATCTGCATTATTGTCAAAGGGTCCAGCTCTCTGTGTGCACTCTGTTTGTACATGTGTGGAGTGTGGATGCTGGCGTCAGTCATTCATGTGTTCTGTACTTCACACTTGGAGTTTGACTTTTTAAAGCCTTCCATGGCATCGATTTGTAGTTTTTACCATTGAGTGTTTTACAACGATTTGTTGTCGTGCGTGTCAATGTGCCAAACCACGTTTTCCTACCTAGCTGTCCGCGGCTGCGTCGCACCATTTCCTGTCTGGCTCCGATGCTGCCCAGTATGGCCTCCTCCAGCTTGGCCTTCATGTCTTTGGACTTCTTAAAGGTCAGGCTGTTCATTCGCTCAAACGCCTTCTTCCCCTGCATGGTGAACACAACATGGGCCTTGTATCCATGATGGAGAGGGTGAGCAGACAGACAGGAGAGGAAAGCAAGGAAGTTATTTGAAGCACAGCACTCAGCAAGCAAAGCAGGTTAGTAGTGCAAGGGATATGTGCAAGGACTGAAAAAGCAAACAGATTGCACAGCAGAAAGAGCTTTAAATACACAGCAAGAAATAGATAATTGTCGCATAGAAAGTAGCAAGTTGTCTGCCTTATTTTTATCACCAAATTCAGCAAACGAAGCGAAGGGGCAGCAGTGTAAGGTTGTCACAAATACCAGAATTTGAAACTTCAATACGATACTAGTAAAAATCAAACAGACTGAACCAGCCAGCTGCTGCTCCTCTCAAACAGACTGCAGCTGAAGGACGGATGTGTGGAGCGACTTCTAGTTTAGAAAGCTGACAGCGTTGCCTTTGAATGACCAACAACGTGCTTATCACCTCGTTTAACACAAAATACCAAAGAGCAAACGACCAAACGGTGGATTTCAAAGCAACAATCTCTAACTCTGTCTGTTTCTGTGTGGTAGAATCTGAATTAAAAAAAACTGACTCTGCTCCCACTTAGAGCTCGAATTCAATTTGAGCCCCTTCTTTGTAAATATTGTTCAAACTTTGGCAGTATTGCTTCCTTTTGCTATACCGCAGCAACATAAACAAAAGTCCTAGACTCCCAATATTTGGTATTTATTCTGTTTTTAATGAACAAAAAAGCAGACAAACTCCTGCACACTGTCTAAATCGCATCGGCAACGTTTCAGTAGCAAAACACAGCCAATGTATTTGTGCATAAGAGAAGAGTTCTCTCTGTTCGGCTCACAGAAGCTTTTGGTTTAAATATAACTGAGGATTTGAAGTTTTTATAAAGCTTTGGTACTTTTGATCATTAAAATGAATGGTGATATCAAATATGATCAAAGTATAAAACATTGTGACAACTTTACTCCAGTGAAACATGGGTTAAGAATGAAAGAGGAAAAAGCACAACTTATTGTCTACCAAAGATTTAGAACATTTAGATACAATTTGAACAATGTCAACTTGCTTCTTATTTTTATTACTCTCTGGTAACATTTGTAGTTCCCTGCATATGATGGCCGTTATCGATAATAATCTTTCTGTCTCTTTAGTTAGTGGTGTATTTGCTGTGGATGTTACCTTGTACTCAAAGCAGGAGACACAGAGGTAGAGGAGATCCAGCAGGCGGTTAAGCTGTGACACAGACAGATCTGTGAACCACTTCTGTAACACCAGCTCGTCTGCGTTCTTCAGCACCCACAGCAGACAGATGAGCAGACTACGACTTGACTCGGCCGAGAAGCTACCGTGCTGACGACTCGCCTGGAGAGATTAATGAGGAGGGAAAAAATAACAGCAGGAAAATAATAAATAAAAAAACTACACTGATTGCAAGAAACAACAGCCTCATATTAGTTCAGACTATTGAACTATAACTATCACAAACACCAGCTCACCTGCGAGTTGAGCAAGAAGCTGCTTGGTCGGGACATTGGGGAAGACGTGGAAGTGCCTGCTATTGCCATGGCGACAGTCTGACTGATCAAGCTGTTACCGTCGCCCTCTGCCTCTTCTCCACTGCTGCCAACCGCTGCCCCCTGGGGACCGCCTGGCCGACCCCACTGGTTATGGGACTCTGGTACGCAAACACAGAGACACTATAAAATTCACCTACTAATGGGACTTAGTGGGATAAGGGTAAATAATGTAATCTAAAACATTAAGTTCAATTCTTGTGGGGACACTATAATGAGAAAAAGTGTTTGTTGTAGAGGTAATCAAGACCAATGTTATTCATTTCTAATTTTTTAACATGAGCTTGAGGGAGAGTTGGTAGGCAACATGACTTGCCTACCAACCTGCAATAATTTACTTAGCTCCAGTTATTTGCCACATTATGTCTCGACCTGCCTCATAATGCAAGAGACAAATTGCACAAGTGTCGAGTGCCATCATCAGTTAGTGCCATCATGCAGCTAGCCTCATTCACGACAGATTTAATTTGTGGGAAATCTGATTAGATGTACCTGTGAAATCATGGAGATGTGGTAGTGACTCCATGACGATGCCGATAAGAGGAAGGTAAAGCATGGCGACTCTGGCCTTAACCTCAGGATCAGCGTAGCGCGGGTCAGAGTCATGGCTGGACAGGAGGTTATGGACCACACTCACAACTTTCTTATGTAGGCCGAACATCCTACAGTAAGAAAGAGAACAATTAGAAATGAACAAAGAGATGCTTTATCAAAGTGTGAAAAGCCATGAGGACACATACCAACCGAGTTCTATGCTTTTACAGAAATATATTTTCCAACAGATACAGAGCCTCTAGACTGAACATATGGCTTTCTGACTGAATATATCGCTTTCTTTTCATTACAACACTTTAGAGTTAAACACAGACAATATGACACTCGTACATATAGAACACATGCACTGCCTTGTCATTAACATCCCTAACATCCCTAGATGCCTGGAACTGAACCACAAGTTGTTGTTTTTTATAGGTAAGATTGCATCCAAAGCATACTAACCCCTCATTTTCTGGGTCCAGTATTACAGACAGTTCGGACAGAACCAGTCCAGCCAGAAAGTGTTGCTCTCTGAAAGGGACGGACAGCTCAAACATGTTGGCTATCTTTTGGTCCTGGACATGTGTGGAGAACCCAGAGCTCTGTGGATGAGAGAGAAACAGGACATTTAAATAAATAAGACTATTAATACCGTACCTTATTGATTTTCCTATAAATGAGGCAGAGTAATTTCATGAGGGTTTTATCTTTATCTATATGGTAAGTTAAAGAGGAAACTTTTGATCCAACAAAACTATCACAAAGTGCTTTCATTAGACTTTCTTATGCCCGCTTCTAATTATGTATGCTGGTGTTCTAATCTATCCACTTTTTATCTGACCTGTGAAGTTGCTGAAGATACAGAGGGGGAGGGGGAGGCAGGAGGGGTGAGCAGACTGCAGGGCAGGTTGAGGGTAACGTAGTGTTCGTGGCTGCAAACGATTCTCAAGAAATCAAGCCTCAGAGACTCCAGGGTCGGGTTCTGCAGAGCGTAAAGCTTTGTGGACACCTGAAGACAGAAACCAGTACACATTCATTTGTTTTAAGAAAAGGCTCAGAGTGTGTCAATATGTGATGTAATTAAAAAAAGTTTGAGTTATGCATGAATATGTTCTTAATAAAAAAGGCACTTACCTGTTTCCAGTAAGCCCTGATAAGGGTGAAGACAAAACCTCGGTCCATGACTGACAGCAAATCGTTGAGAAAGAAGGCCAGACTAGTGTTTAGTCTCTCCACCAACTCTAGGTCCTGTTTGGATCAGAAACACATTCTTTAAGACGTTTAGAAAAATGATGTTACAGGACACCCTTGGCAGTCTCAAATATTTACTGCCACTTTACAAAAGTGTAGGCAAAACTGGCATTTACAGTACAATCTTTAAAATCATTTTGTTAATAAACAATTTGTAAATTTAATATATATTTTTCTGAATTCCCTTGAATGGACTTTTTTTTCTTAGATGCCCCTCTACCACTTCCACACACCTCACATGGCCACTACTTACCTTCTGGAAGCGAGACACAATATCACCAGCGATGGTGCTGACCAAGGCTGTGATGTCATCCATGAAGCGTTCTGGGAAACGGTTCTTCCTGGGTGACTCCAAACGATCAGTGAAGTACAGGTGGTGGATAATGCTCTTCACCTGTGGTTAAGAGGTTTGGATGGAACATGAGATATTGTCATGGGACAAGTACCGCAGAGTAAATAATGTTTTTGACTGTATAGTAAAATATATGAATCAAAGAAGTTTTAATTGTAAAAAAATAGTTTGTCTCCTACCATGAGTTCAAAGAAAAACCAGGCTTGTTGTAGAGCGCCCTCCCTGACACTTCCACTGCTTACCACCCACTGGAGGGCCAGCTCCTCGTGGAAGAGCTGAGTAGATCAGGAAAGTACACAGATGAAGACAAAAAAAGAGGAAAGGGAGGGACAAAGTAGGAGAGGCAACAAGGACAAACAGAAAGAATGTGAGGCACCAGAAGAAGCATCAGTGTCCATCTTAAACATTTAAACCTTCCCTGGGTCTACACGCTGTGAACAGACTACGTAAATATAGTTTTAACTGGAAACCAAAGCATATATTTATTCAACTGGATTGTGACATGAAATAAAAGAGAAGCGAAAAGAAAACACGGTTCAGTTGAGCGCTCGGGTCTCTACACTGAAATTAAGTCTAACTTTTTATTTCCTAAACATCTTACCAACAACACTTTGACATACATTACATGTTGAAGAAAAAAAACATATAGCATGATTGAGATTTGTGTGCAGCAACATTTGGCTCTTAATGAGGTAATGACAATTTACCAGTATTATCATGCAAAAGATGTCATCATTAAACTTCCTGATAATGGGACTAATGGTTACATTTTTGGTGATTTTTTTGTTCAATTATTATGATCATTTAATCCTGTTTGTGTATTTTATGTAAAACCAACATCCAACACAGTCCGGCTAACTCTTGTCATGAGTCTGGCAAGCCTCCCTTAATAGTGCTGAATATACAAGATAAAGATTTAGAGTGAAACTAATTGTGATGGCTAAACAATACAAATTACATATTTGTTAATCTCCTGAGATTGTATTTGTGTCTTTAAAAGAAGCATTAATCCTGCTTCTTGAAAATAACATTGACAACTGATTATTAACAATCCAACAAAACTTAACATTGTTGTTTAAAGCTCTGTGGGGAGATAATCTAGTAAAGATACCTTTTTTCATTCTTCAAATTTACATTTAACATAAAGTATCTCTTTATAAAAGTAAAAGTAAACTGACTTGAATGTCGCTCTACACTAAAGACATAAATAAACAAAAAACATGCACTCAATATTTGAGTAAATAGTGCAAAATGAAAGGAGACTTCCCAGACAACAACATTCATGTCACATGTAAATCACTGTGACACATTCAGGAAAACAGGCAGATCAAAGACATTCAGCATTCAACAAGACTCCACAGCCACCAAGTACAACATCAACCAGTCGAGAGGCACACATCCACAGACAAGACAGGTGAGGAGGCGAGTACAGAGCGGGGCGGGGGTTGGCTCCTCCCCCAGTGCAAGTGGCTCTACCTTTTTTGTGGGCAACCGTCCTGTTAAAGTTTGCAAGAAACTGGCGCTCTCAGTGTGCGAAGACATGCGATTGCCACAGCGCTCCATGGCCTATGGGTGGAATGAATGGAACGGTGACAACAAGGTTAGTGGAGGAGCAACGGGAGAAAGGGGGTTGCACCTTTTTCCACAGCACACAGGGAAAATGTGTCTGCTGGGTCTACCACATACATGCACACTTTACAGCTCAGTGATCTGTTGCACACACTTATAACACATGGAAACACAAATAAACAACTAGACACAGGATAGGGCCACAACACTTAAAAATGAACATGGAATCTAAAACAGTCATCTGTGGTTTGATTCCCTTGACGGAGGGGAGCAAAATGGCTAGAGCTCAAGGAAAGAAATTCTTTGAGTTAATGATTCTGAATCCCTCCAGGTGAACTGAATACTTCATAGGTGTAAAATGTAATCAGGAAATAACATTTTTAGTTCTAAAAGAGTTACCAATAAAAGGCAGAGTATGCCTATCATGTTGATCAATTGTTAGTGGATATTGGCACTATTTATTCAATGTTTTAATCTTATTTTGTGTACAATAAGCAAGCAGAAGTGATATAATTTCAGTTTCTTGACATTAATAATAACAGATGTGTAAATGAGAAACAAATATAAACAAAACAAACATGTCTCCATGTCATAAAAACTGAAAATGAGTACAAAAAAAGGACACAACGTCACATGAAGATAGAAAAATAAAGGTGACAGACATACACACACTCACACTCACAGTGATACCATGCTTCAGTGACAAAGTGATTGCTATGTAGGGTTAGTACAGAGTCAGGCAGGGATTCTAGTTGAGAGTGGAGACTATGAGGTTAATGCAGAAAGAGAGAGAGAGTAGCGATAGAAGAAAGAATTTATGAAATGAAAATGAATTCAAAAAGAGTCTAGTCTGAGGATTTCTAACACTACCCTTTTTCTCTTCTACTCCAACAATCCTTACAGTGTGCCTTGGTTTTGGGTTTAGCCACAACAGACCACTATAAACCCAAAACAACAGGCAGAACGACACGGAGAGAAAGAGGAGGCCAACTATGTTCCAGAAATTACAGATAAAAAGAGGGACTGAAATGTGCCGATTAAGTCTACGTGTTGAATCATGCAAGCACCGAGAAAAAGAGAGGTGTTAGATGTGATAAGTGGAAGGGATGACACTTCAGACTCTAGAGTGAGACAGAGGGTCATGGAGGCGGCTGTGACTCCCATGTAAGGGATCATGGGAGGCTTGTGATTTAAAGTTTACCAGAATACTGTAATATTTTGAAGTTTTGGACTTTATGTCTTCAGGGTAGGAATCTCTCTAGTTTGAAAAAAAAACTCAGCAAAAAGTGTTGTAAAAAGTCTGGAAGTAGCTTTATGATTATCTGGATCTATAAATGAAAAATGTGATCATGACTTCAGGACAAAAAAAACTCTCTTATAATACTCATTAGGGAGAAAATGCCCTTCTTAAGGACTTCTGGCAAAGTACAAAAATAAACCAAAACTCCAAATATCCCAGTATCCCTTCAAGGTGAAAAGAGTGAGCTGTTTTAGCAGTGAGGCAAAGTGAAGGACGGGGCATTCATAAAACCACCTGCATGGTTTCTGGAGCAGACCCAGGGCTGGATCCCCAGGGGGCACTCTTACAGCCCATGGTGTGCACCCACGAGTTGGAGCGGTCTAAGCCCTAGGTGTGCCAAGGTCAAAGGACACAAGGCAGGCAGGAAGCAAGGGAGTGAGCGAGCAGCACGGGGGGAGGGAAGGAGGAGGGAAGGAATAATGACAGGTTAAAGAGGTTCAGTGGTCAGGACTGCTGGAAGATGCCAAAGGACCAAAACAAAGGTTAAGTTGTCAGTAAATTAAAAAATCCAAATCATCACCACAGAGGAGCAAAGCACTTAGGTTCTCTCTCTCCCCTTTAGTCTCTGTGTAAGAAACAACCCCCCCCCTCACTCAGAGACAAGAGAAGAAAGGTTTAGTTAAATATAAGAGGCAAAGAGAACATTCATTAAACAAAGGGCTGCATTCACTCACTGCTCAGGTTAAATTAAAAAAGTGGGGAATCATTCAAGGCAAATACATAACACGAAAATAAATAAAATAAAAGATACTCAGAAAACCAGAAGAGACTTAGGCTGTTAATAACGCCTTTAAAAGATGTATGACTATTCAAATAATGTGCTAAAGTATCATCCTGCCATCATCTGCTTTGCTGATGTGACTGTTAACCAGATGTCTCTCTGATGCCTTTCACAACCTGCAAACACTGTGCATTGTGAGGGCGTGCATATGTTTGTGTGGGTGTCAGGTTGCTTTTACACAGGTTACAGAGATAAGATGTCCAGTCTTGTGTTTACGCATTTGCCATACAGTTTGCATGCTGATAAAATAGTCCCCACGGGACACTGAGCACATGGGGGGACCTGCCTATTGTGTGCGTTTAGAGCTATGGATTCAGTTCAATCACCTTACATAAGTGTGTCTCAAATACATCACAGATCAGTCAAGAGCTGCAGCTGTGTTCAACATTTGACTTTACTGACTGTCACTTCTATTTCTGTCTATTGTCCGCATGAGAACCACGTGTAATATTTTGGGTTTGAGCACCTTTTTTTTCTGCCCTAACAGAAAACAAACTGATATCTATCTGAGACTAAAGAAGTCACGGGCTGATGTAAAAATTGAAAGATATTAATTCAAAGCTTTACCTTGCTGCCAATGATGGCGCGGACCTCATCGTCAGGAGAGGTGGGAGTACCAGAGATGTCAGGGTTACTGTTGCTAAGGCTACGGGAGCGATTGAGGTTGAGGCTCGCTGGGCGAACAGCTGAACGAGCCATAGTGGCATAGTGAACCGAACCTCCCAACCCTCCCGGGCCTGGGAAAACAAAGAAAGGAAAGTGGGAGAAAGGTATATGATTGGCTATCTGCTTCTAGGAAGACAATGAAGGTCCACTGACATGATGGTTGCATGTTTACTCTGCGCCCAATGCCCACATGTACATTTGTAATAACCCCACTTCAGACCAAAGAGCCAATGAACCAAGACACGATTCTACAACTTCAATTTGGCAAACATAAAGGGTAATACAGTGTTAAGTACATTTATTCCACGACGATCATAAAAACAAACTTGACGGGAAAATGAGTGGAAAGAAGCATGAAGCATGATATTGTCATTTTGGAGGGAACAACAATTGCTCGCAATGTTAAGATCCACAGTTGTTTGTACCTGTTATGGATGAGTTGGGGTCTGTGTTGAGCAGGCAGAAGAAAAAATAGATGCAGGGAGGGAAAAAAGCAAAAGATAAAAAGAAATAGAAGAGGAAAAATTATGGCCAGTAGGTTTGACAATAGAAACCCAGTGAAGATGAAGGTGGGTTGAATGAAGGTAACTTAAAAGGGAGAAAACAGAAAAGAAGACACAGAATATTTAATATTAACATTCAACATACCTGGGGAAGGCGAGTTGGGGTCTGCGCTGGGCAAGCGGAAGACGTAGTGGATGTAAGATGACAGCAGGCCGTTGCGGCCATGCATGTCTTGGCTGGTGTCCAAGTACTTATGAAGACGGTTCACTATGGATGCCATGACCTCGAAGGATGCCTGGCCCAGGTTGACTAAACACACAAACCCACCAACACACATTGACATGTTTCAATGCAGACATGGAATAAGACATTATTGATTTAAGACATTGTACATTCTACATATTGTGTAGTTGGGTAACGGCTGACCAGCAAAAATATATATATGTACTGTATATATATATTTATACAATTACTGCTGAATTTGAATAATTAGAAGTCTGTTTATGTGAGTGGTTCTCAACATTTTTCTGTCATGTCCCCGCTTGGAGGAATAAACTGTTAGTGACCCCACTGGAAAAAAATGGTAACCAATAAGACCAAGCTAAAATGTATCAAAATGCCATCCAGATTGTTAACACTCATTTCGGTATTAAGCATGTGTGTTCAATAGCATTTATTTACCCTTTCTACATCAACGAATCATATCTACTTCAAATACTTTCATGAAAGTGTAGTAAAGATATTATATTCCAGTTGATTTTTTAACTTAATGAACACAGCAGAGTGGCAACATTTAAATCTTCTTCACATATTTCTCTGAAGACTTGAGGAGATGTTTCAACTTCAACAAATAGGACAGTAAGAGGTGAGGATCTAACCACCGACCTCTTTATCAGTGGACAGCTCGCTCTATCTCCTGAGTCACATCCATCTCCTATAACAAGTGTCCAGCAGCATCTCAGCATTAGTTTGTACACTATTTTATTTGTCTTTGTGCTGATCCTTGCCATTTTTCAGTTTTAGAACATTTATACACACGAATGAAAGATACTATTTCAAACATCAAAAACTGATGTAGGAGGGAAACTCTGAATGGAAACAGTTGCAGTGGTGACAAACCAGAGTTTGAAAATACATACACAGCAAAGGCGGCCAAGTTACTATGACCTCATTTTATTTATTCAATTTTTTTTCATTATCTGTTCCAGCTACATTCTACAGCTTGAGGTGATAAAATGTATGCCTTACTATACTAGAGAGATTAACACCTCCAAGCTGGAGGTTAATCAATATGTGATCTATGGCTTATCAGGTTAGTGCAATAAAATATCTTACCAATCTGCCCGGCAATGACTGGCGGCCGCACAACGAGCAACACCAGCTTGTCAAGCAGAAGGTGAAGAAATCGAACCACTGGCTCCAGCTGGGAAGAGTTTAACGCCGCAATGCTGGACTTGAGCTCGGCCTCCAGGTTGTTCTCCATGATGCGCATATCACCTATCCTGACTGGGAACATGTGCTCGTCCAGGGCGTGAACCAAGGCGAAGAACTTATCCAGATACTGGTCCTGGATAGGGAGAGAGGGGATAATGTAAGATATGTGTTGACATAAGATACACAAGATGAGGAAAACAGGACAAGAAAAAAGGAGAGAGGGATGATCAAGATGGGTGCAGAGAAAAGAGGACAGCAAGAAAAATTGAATTAGCCTAACCCTAAAGGAAAAAAAATCACAACAGTGTTAAAGGTAGAGAAAGTTAAAGTAGAAAAAGCTAGAAGGTAGTCATCAAAAAAGTAAGCTTGGATCTACTCGTCTTAAGTTGGCTCACCAAGTGGAATCCACAAAAACGAAGGCTACTACAAGAACACACCAGAACCCAGCAAGTCTAATCTGCGCCAGGAGCAGTGATTTATGAGCACATTAGTCCCAGTTAGGCTCCTAGGGACCACAGTCAAGCCCTCTACACCCCAACCGACACAGAGATGGAGTAGACTCCAGTAAATTACTGGTGAGGCGAGGTTCACCCACTAATGAACTGATGCTAGGGAGGGTGTACAGTCTAAACCTGAAAACAGCCCGTTTGTCTTCACTGTAACTGATTTTTTAAAGTGTAACCTGTGTTCATGTATAAAAAGGATTCGACAGAAATTGATATAACAACAAAATAGAAAAGCAGGATACAGAGTAAATTGTGCAGCTACATTTTCCCTTCGCTCAGATATAGAGCAATGACATCATCCGTAAAGAGGAGACAGAGTAGGAGGAGGAGAGGTGGTGAAGTTGAATCCCCAAAAGACAGTGAGTAATATGATATACACATTACTGTTACCTGTGTGTGGATGGCTGAAACAGTCACCACTTCCACATTAAATACTCCTCGGTGGTTGTCAACCCACTTCATCCCTGGGAGAGGAACCTAAAGAGACAAACACCCATTTTTTTTAAATCATTTGAATAAAGAACATTTTACAAAGGGTACCAAAAAAAAGCCTGAGTGGACAGCTGAGATTCAACATCATCAAAGGGTGCTCTGAAGTCACTGAAAGACAGTAATAAAAGTCTAAACATTATTGCAACAACATCTGCAAAAATAGAATTTCTTCCCCCTTTCAGTATATGTAACTACATTCATGCTTTTCTTTTTTTTTTTATCATTTAAGTAGTTGATTCATTATTTACAAAATGCATCTTACATCTGGTGAGAGAACGGAGTAGGATTGTGGAGGTTTTTCCAGAGACACAGGCAGACAGAAGTGTCCTGTCCGCAGACGTCCATTCTGCAGCATGGGGATCCACTACAGACAATGAAGACAAGAACAAATCAAGATTCAATTCTGTGTGTTGTTCACACCTATCCCTGCCTGAACCTCCCAACAGAATGAGCGCAAATAACTGTTAGCCTCAACCATCGGATGATCACATGACTGTTTCATACCGTGTATCCCACAGGGGTCTCCAGCGGTGTGTTCTGCTTCTGCTGACAGCTGACGTGGTAAAAGGTGAAGAGAATGTGGTGGTGGTCCGACAGGGATGCAGGCAGCTTGATCTTGACCTCATCATGAAAGTCGGGGGATCTGTTGGAAACAAATCGTAACCGTAAAATACAACTACTCAATAGGTGACAGAATACGCAGGACAACAGATTAGTGTCCTCTCTAAGTAGATACAAATATTTGCTAAGGCTGACATCTCAAGGGCAATACACCTCAACTGTATAGCCTTAATTATATATTCACTATTGATCTCCTGTTGCATGACCAAACTATAAAACCAAAACAAGTTGTAACTCCAGACACTAATGAGTTACAGTTCCATTTTTACCTATGAGAGGTTATTTTTTGTATCGAGGGCCGCAAAGGGTATGACCGCTTTTCTTTCCTGACTTCAGTGGTCAATGCCATCTCAATACTGCTGTGCACATTTTAAAAGACTCATTTATGGAAACTAATATGAATAGTTTTACCTCCTCATGCTGTACGATTCCAGCCAAACAGACTTACACACTAGCTAGCTATAGACTTGGACACAAGAAGCACATTTCCATCACTGTTGTACTATTTATATACAGCATACTTTTCTGCCTGGGTCCATTTATAACTTTGGGACTTGGTCTACAGACGTAGCAGAACCTCATTGTGAAAAAAAAAGTTGTCTAATAGGAAATTACGTAACACATCGTAAATTACTTTGGCTGAATTCTTTAAGTCCCCCAGGAGGAAACTTTATCTGCAGGCCAATGCTCAAAAACAAATAAGTCCCAACTACAGCAGGCCCACCAACAAAAACACCAGGATCACTTTAATGGTGGAAATGAGGAAAAGTGATGAAAAGGGGCCAGCAGTGCCCTCATTTCTCACGGGAACAAATGTTGGACCAGAAAGAAAAACCTCTAGGGTGAAAAGTCCTAGAAGCAACTTTATTTCCAAAAGCAACTACAAGTACAAGGTGAAAGATTTTCCAGATTTCAAAACATTTTTCATGAAATAATTGTTTTCCCTTTCAACTTTCCCTTGTCAGAAGTTTTCCTTTATGTGAGTTTTTTTGAAGAAAAATATTACAGCAATTCTGAGTACAATTCAGACTGTAAAACGTCCATTACTTATAATCATTTCTATTGGTTGGATTAATTCTAGATGCACGACTGTCCTCGACAGAGGTACATCATTCAGGTCGATCATATTAGCCCTGAAAGTTTGACCCCTGGGTGACAAATGACAAACCTCTATATGTCGTAAAGAAAGCCCTAATAGTGGTAATAAAATAAAATATTAGAGACCCCTTAGCTCTTATGTACAGCGGGAAAAAACGTGTACCAAGGGCAGCACCTCACACGGTCCAGAAGGTTGATTCAACCTGTTCTTTAATGGATGCCATCAAAAGAGCTAATGGAAGTGTAAGAGTAAGAGATGTTGCGCTGATGTTAAATGAAAAGGTGAAGATAAGTGGATTTAATTTTAAACTGAGCGAAGTATTTCAAAGTTCCAAAGCTCACAGGTAACGTGATTGCCATCAGAGGTCGTGACATAAATCAGGTTCTAATGATTATAACAGCAGGGATTCATCTTATATTGAAACGCAGGTAACGGTCAAACAATAAAGGATATTTAGAATGGGAGAGTTTTACCAGTGATAAATCACTATCCCTGTCACACATTTCTTACAGTGCTCAGTAAAGAAAATTCCAACCAAAAGATGTCATGAAGACAAAATAACTCACCTGTTATGGTACACCACAGAAGTATAGGCTTCTTTGTAGAAATCAGCACAGCTGGACTTCCCAAATATCACCTGTAGGATGAATAAAACGTTACCCTGAGCAGATTTGGTAGCATTCAAACTGCTGATAACAGCAACTACACCCAACCCCTGTTTTCACTTTTTTCGTTTTATGATAGAGTCATCAGTTGTCAACATAACAACATCAATACACATATTTCTAAAGTGTATTATAGTGTGACACATTTCATGGCATACCGGCATTGCATTGTTTGGATCCTCTCCATTCATGAATTGCACTTTGACTGTGATGTTGCGGGCGGAGCCTTGTCGGTTAGCGAAGTTTAGACTCTGAGGGTTCACATACAGCAGATTCCTAGCAGACGGACACAAGCAGAGAAAAACAGGACACATCATGAGTTATGTTATTTAAATAACTCACACAAACATTAGATCACAAAGAAAAAAAACTTTGCAAACAAAGAATGACATTTTTAAATAGTATGTAAATGATATAATGGACAGTAGCCATAAGAATATTTGTCTCCCAGAAATAACCTTTTATACTGTATGCTACGTCACTCCCAAAGCATGTAGGATATGTTGAATATATAACCCTACATGTTGAACTTTTCAGACTTTAAAAATGCAATGCTCACATATAATGACTTCCGTTAATTAACAGATATCCACATCCATGTTTTGACCTTGTGTTATAAGCTAATATACTTAAGAATGAATAAAAAGGTTAAGTCATGTCAGAGATTGTTCATCTCTTTTTGTTGTATACTGTATTAAAGAAAGTCAAGATAACCTTAACCCGTGACCTCATGCTCTGACATAAACTCAGCGTCTTTGAAAGTGCATGTCCCGTTTTCCTGGCACAGTTACATAAGATTCAACAAACTGATAAATATAAGAGGCCAAGGCCAGAACAGTAGGTACCATCCACCAAAACCACCAAACTAAAGGGGACAGGGCTTTAGCTGTTAGAGTCCCCCCGCAGACTTTGGAACAGCCTGCCAGAAGAGATCAGGCTTGAACTAGAGTCCCTCGATCTACTTCTCTACTTAAGACATTCTTTTACAAAAAGCTTTTACTTTTTATTTTTAATATTTTATTCTATAATCTGCTTTTGTTGTCTGTTGTGATGCACTTTGTTACTTGTATAGCAAAGTGGTACACAAGTAAAGTATTATTATAGTAAATTTGGGTGCAAAACTTGAAAGTAGTACCCTTCAAATTTCAGAAAGAATGGCATCTGTCTATGAATAAAATTGATCAATTACGTTGTTAAGTTAAGTTAGGATAGTTGATGAATGAGGAGGAAGTGAGAGGTTGTTGACATGATGCAAAGGTGGTAACATTTAAGAAAACAATTCTGCATGAGCGAATACAATTTAAAAACCTGTCTCCGAGGTGACGCACAAACTCAACAGCACTTGAGGCTGAGCAGTGGTCATCAAGATTAACCATGACGTTAACTAGCCATTATACATAATAGATAACTTTCTCTTTGAATTCATTTTAATGTTGCCTTTTATTGATTCTGCCCAATGACTAGAAAGCTACAATCTGCTAAGTACTGGTAGTTTTCTTTTAATAACAAACTAAAAGTTGTGGTAAAATGTTGCATCTGTGATCATTATCTTCAGTCAAACTAATAGTGTTAGTTCTGTGCTGTTAAAATACTGGTCAATAGACCATTGGGAGGGGGGAGGGGGGGGGGGGGGGCGCTCACAGGAGGAAGGGCAAAATTAAACCAGGATCAGCTGACAAACCGCAATGACGTAGTCAAGCCTGTGGGGGACGGCCCCATTGAGACCACAGCTGGAATCACAACGGACAAAGAAGCGTGGGAATGTCTCGTCTTGTATTGACTAGAATTTCACTCATTTTCTTATTCTGCTACCCGCCATCTATTATGTTCTAACAGTTTTATTGGCAGCTTTAAAGTGGGAGAGTTGATTATGAACTGAAATAGACCTAAGGATGACTTCACCGTCAAAAAGCTGAAATACCCATATAAGCACAAAGGTATTCACATTGATTGGTCAGTTCTTCTCTTCAAATTTATCTTAGGTTAATAAGTACACAGGGATACCCTGAAAGTAAACTCTGCACTGTAGGTGTCCCAATAGACTCCTAACTGAAATAACAGCTGGATACCTTCCTCATTCTAGTCAAGAGACCACATAAGGGGACACAGTCATTGTTTACTGAGTCTAAACATAGATCAGCATAATCTTTGTCATAGGCCAGGTGAAAGACAAAAGCATTTTCTAGTAATTTGGGTAATGCAGCGAAGGAAAGGCAAATAAGAAACAAGACTGACTGTCAGAAGGACAACCATAGTCAGTGAATCTGAAGGGACGAAAGGCATTAAAAACGAAGTTTACTCACTTTATGTAGTTGTTAGAATAAAAAATATTCAAATGAATCTAACATACTGTAAATTAAAACATTGCTCACATTTTAACAAATGTCAAGACATCTTGTAGCATGGCCCATCCTGCCCAAATTGTGTGGCAAGTTCTTTATAGTTCTGATTGATCCTTTAATTTATCCTGTACAGTCATGACTGCCACATTACAGTGATCTAGCAGTACTGGATTATGTTCTGTAGGCATCGGACATTAATCATTAATTAATAAGCAATGCTGTCTCAAGTTCATTGAAATGTGCACATTTTACTTTGAAGCAATATAATTAGTTTTTTCTTTGAATAAACCAGAAACTATATAATGAATAATTCTGCATAATTCCAGTAAAACTTTGAGATGCAGTTGAAATGGGTAAAGTTTGCCATGAAAACAGGATGCATTGCACAGCTTTTTTGCGGCGATGCATCCTGGTTAGCTTTTAATTTTTTTGTCAATGCAGCACTCTGTGGTACTTATTGCTTTAATTGCCTCCATTAAACATGGCAAAAATTCACATTAGCATTGGGAGCTGGTTGGTGGTATGCACAACATCGAACCATGAAACAAAGGACTGACTCACAACAAATCATCAGAGCAATCCTCCAAACTAGGTTCAACAACTGAAAAAACTAATGTATTGACTTTTGCTTGAAAGGTCCCGCATAAAACACCTCAGGAATTACAGGTAGAATGCATGACTGTAATTGGTGTGGTGACCGATACAGCAGTATGGGAATTCAAAACTTGCGTTCAATAGGAATTTACCTGGATAACATTTTACAAAAGGACAGCAGCATAAGAAAGTGAGCAATATTTTTTGATTTGAGTTCAATGGGTAGTTCAATAGGTGGTTGAGTGTTTGTTATTTAATATGATGCACAAAGGCTCACAACACCATGGCTCCCAAAGATATACTTATTTATTTGCTACAGAACAAAATGTTTCAAGCACCTGATGAAGAGCCCGGTCTGGCTCGAAACGTTGTGTTCTTGAATGCAAATAGCAAATTGATAAGTATATCTTCGGGAGCCAATGTGTTGAGTCTTTGTGCATCATGTCAACTGATTCTTTACGACCCAGCGCCTTACTAAGTGATTTGCATGTGTTTGTTATTTGTCCAGTGAAGATAAAAGCTCTTATTTTAAATCAGGCAGAAAGATGCTCGCTTCACTGCGGAAAGAACAGCAGCTCATGTTAGGTTCAAAACCCTTTACCCTCTTGCTCTTACCGCTGTGCTGGCATGAAGGATACTGAATATCAGCTTTATGCTGGTTAAGCAAATTCCTGGAACATTCACTCCATCAGTGGTCATTTTTTTTTATTTTCTATAGGAACATTTCTTTCTGCTCTTTTCATATGGATAAGCCTGCAGTTTGTCATTACTGTGTGCTGAGGTAATCCGTCCCTATAACCGCAAATTACTGGACAAAGCTCATTAAAATGACTGTATGGTATTTTCACCCTACTGTAATAGGGTACTAAAATGTTTCCATTTTAAACCAAGGGTAACTTAAGGGCCAAATATCCACAACACTCTCTACAACTCTTCGATGTGCATCTTACATAATGATGTTCAAATCTCTGCTTTCGCCATACAGAGTGACCAGATAGCTGACAAATGAACATAAATGTTAAGGGCAATAACAAACGCTGAAATAAAAGCTTCCAAATAGAACATTTTCAAAGTAAACATACCTGGACAAGAAGCAATTCTTAGCTCTGATTAGCCAAAGTAGTAGTGACTGCAAGACGTAGCAATCATTCAGTTTGGAAGGCTTTCTTGACACCCTGACAGAACAAGTTCACTTTTGAGATTGAGAACCACAAAGCATCTGGTGCCAGAAGAATAAATATTTATACTGCAATTAAATACTACACCGAGTCATTTCACTGATTAGTTCCTCACTCGCTGGCTGAAAGTGGACATATTTCACCAACATTGCAAGTCTCCCTAAAACAACTTACTAAGAAATTGCCATAAAGATTGTTTTTTTACGATAGGACTCGGTGCACAGAACTGATCCCTTAAAAGCTGCAAGCTAATCAGTAAACTGTATATTCTCCATTTCATGTCCCCTGGCATAGAAAAATATCACACATGGCATTATAAAGTTGATAAAAAAATGACAAGTCTGAGCAATAAAACCAAGATGATGAGTACACACTGCCCAAACTCTCTCAACATCTTAACATCATTCATGCCCAGAAGCTCAACCCTGGCACAGATGACAGGCTCACTCCCCTCCCCATGCAAAAAAAAAAAGGAAGGAAGGAGGGAGAGAGAGCTGGGTGCTAGGCTGATTCAGCAGGGCGCTAAATCAAACCCCAGAGCATTAATTACACACAGCATTATCAATCAGAGCAAAGTGTGTGCAGGGTTATCAGGTTTGAGATTGATCAGACTGACGATCCATCAAAAGCCTGTGATGGCCATTGTTGGCTTTCTGCTGATCAGCTAAAGCTATGCACTACAGATGGGGAACAGGGGTGTGGTATGGAGAGGGGATTGGGGTTAAACGGGCAGTACAGAAGAGGGGGGGTTGTATATGTCATTTGCTCACTGCTGTGATTTGTTTGTTTAGGAGAGGGAGGGCTCGAGAGGGATTTGGGAGGAGGTAGGGTGCAGAGCTAAAACATAGTAGGGTTTAATGATCAGCTAATCCCCCCTCCTCTACCGAGAGGGCAGTATATAACACAGGGCGGCCACTGCTCTCACATCATTTAACCAGCAAGAAAGTCTAGGTTCGAGGCATAGAAAAGGAAACCAGTGTTGAGTAAAGCACAGAGTAGAGGAAAGCAAGACAGTAAAACTCTGTATGAGAAAATCTTTTAGAATCCAGGGCTGGACAAGAAAGTCATGATGAAGAAGTGTTTTCTGTTGCTGCTGTTAGCTACGGCCATTGCTTCTATCCCTCTGGAAACCTCAGGTAGAGCAGAGTACACCACCCTTTCCATCCGGGGCTTTACCACAGAACCAAGCCCAACCGAAGCAAAGTCTCGCTTTGCCATGCTGGATGATGTCCGTCTACTTGCAAATGGCCTCCTTCAGCTAGGCCAGAGTTTACGGGAGTTCGTCCACAAGACCAAAGCCCAAATCAACGACATCTTCCAAAAGTTGAACATTTTCGACCGCTCTTTTTACCAGCTCTCGGTGGTCACGTCAGAGATAAAGGAGGAAGAGGAGGAGCTGAAGAAGACCACCAATTTCTTGAAGACCAACAATGAGGAGATCAGGAACCTGTCGCTGGAAATTAACTCCAAGATCAACAACATCGTGCAGGAGCGTATGCAGCTGCAGAGCAAAGTGGGGAGTCTGGAGGAGCGGCTGCAGGGACTGTCGCAGAGTTTGGTCCCTGCTGACCAGCTTGGTGAGATGGTTACCCTCAAGGTAAGGAGCTAAAAGGCACTGAAACAATTCAGTGTTTCCTTTATATGTTTGGATCAGTTATTGTAATATAAATGACCTTTTACAGAGGAGAAGAGTAAGCAAATTAAACTGCACCAAAAGGACTTCAATTTACTTAAACTGTTTTTTATGATCACATTTTTTTAGGAGGTGATTGAAGCACAAGAAAAAACGATCACCAGCCTGTTGAATGCTGTGAGGGAGCAGCATGATCAGCTTGACCACCAGAAAACTAAGATTAAAAATCTAGAGGAAAAGGTAAACAATACATCACAACATGTTTTCCCTACAGGCAGAATATCTGTTATTTGTTATAATCTATTGAGGCAGTTTTAACTCTCCATGAAAATCCTTTTTTTTAATAGGAATATGATATGCCTTATTGAAGGGAAACCACTTCATAGGATAACATAACTGACCATAGTTGATTCATGTGCACTCTCTTGCAGCTAAACTTTGACAGCTTTCAAGATACAGTCGATAAGCCAATGAATTCGGAGCTGGCAGCTTCTGATATGTTTGAATATCTGACGGGAAACTCAACCGGTCTGGACACCAATGGTAAAACTCTTTCAAATGTATTATGTTAGTTAAAATGTTGGTGTGATAAATGTTCTTAAAAATAAATGTAGAGATAAGAAGTTTAAGGGGGAAGTGGCTGCCTTAACCTTAATCATTGTGTTTCAGACCTCCCAAGAGACTGCAGTGACCTGTTTAACAAAGGCGAGGCAAACAGTGGAATCTACGTTATCAAGCCAAACCAAACTGAGCCATTCAACGTCTACTGCGAAATGGGCTCAGGTGGGTCAGACTGAAACTAACTGAGTTCAAATTAAGAATAAACTACTGTATCCATCCCTGTACTGTGTATTCAGAGGAGCTGACATGTATTAATTTAAGCCTTGGTATTTACGACCATTTCATTAGGTCAGGATGAAATAAAAAGGAATCAAGCTAGTTAGCCACTAGAACAGGTTATCCGAAGGGCAGACACTCATGGGGACTTCCCATTCACATTATCCATGACAAGGAGGCTTCCTGATACTTGTGTAAACATTTGAGCACATTGTTCAGTAACTTCCATATATTTCTAATCCATTCAACAGATGAAGGTTCAACTGTCATCCAACGCAGGGTCGGTGGTTCAGTTGACTTTGACCAGACATGGGATGAGTATGAGAAAGGCTTTGGAGATCTGGAAAGTGAGTTTTTGACTTGGCATTCAATTAATAATATGCTGTTTTATGCCACTTTCGAAACCCTTTTGAACTGTTTCTTGTTGCAATTAATTAATGAGTGTACTTTTCAGCGAAACTTCAGAGATTTAAGTTTGCAGGAGAGTTATTTTCAAGTACTTCCTGCATGCATGGTCATAGGAAATAGTTGTTTTTACACCACTGCCTTGAACTGACAAAGAGACTTCCTGTATTGACCGAGTATTCAACATGTTTTGGCAGTTTACCCAGAAGCCCTCGCTGGCAGAAGCTCTTAAGTGCAGTCATGCCACATTCAAAAGTAATGACTCCTGCAGGCATCAAGTCACTACAATATGCACAATTACTAACCCAGTAATTGTTTCTTTACAGTTTTCTTAAGCAATCTACCACAGGCAAGAAAGTGTATTTAGACGAATGGCTGCTCTGGTTCAATATGGATGTCTCTAACTATATTGGAAACAAAGCAGAAACTAACATTATTATGCCAAAAAGGCACAGCCTGGGAATATACTATATGTTTGAAATGTCTGAAGAACGTATGTATCTCAACGTGATAAAAACGGACTGATGTGTTTTGCAGAGGACTACTGGTTGGGCTTGAAGAAGATCCACAGCTTGACACAGCAGGGAGTTTACATCCTGCGTATTGATGTGGAGGACTGGAAGGAGGAGAAGCACTGGGCTGACTACCGCTTCTCACTGGAGGGTTCTTCCAAGGACTATGTAATCCATGTCAGCCACTTCTCTGGTGACCTATCCGATGCCATGGCCAACAGCACCGGCATGCGATTCTCCACAAAAGACAGAAATAATCACAACAACAGAAACTCCAACTGTGCTCGCAATTACACAGGTAAACAGATTTACAGGCTGATTTGGTAAAATTGTAGAGCCCAACTAATGTTTATATAATGTATGTCTCTTGTCTTGTTCCATTTCCAGGTGGTTGGTGGTTCAATGCCTGTGGAGAAACCAACCTTAATGGAAAGTATATGTGGTTGAGGGCCAAAGGGCGTTCTATGAGACGAAAAGGTATTTACTGGAAGCCGGGCACAGGGCCCTCGTATTCCCTCAAGGCGACCAAGATCACCATAAGACCAGCCGCTACTGCTGAGAGCTTCAACTAAAACCAGAGTGAAGACCAAAACTGTTCCCATTGTAACAAACATGCTCAGCAAAAAAAGTTCCAAAGAAGGTGACAGTGAATGAACACAGTCATGATTTATGTATATGACAAAAAATTCTAAGTTATTTGCTGCATTAGGCCGATTGCTTACGACGCCAGTTTTGTCAGAGACTGGCGCTGACCGAGCGAAAAACAGGCGAAAAAAATGTCACAAGTCGGAAAATGCTGAACATGCAATGATGCAACATTGCCAACGTCACTAAGGTCGTTAACCTATTGGGTCTGATCCAGTGGGGACGGTAGAATTGTCATTATGCAACATCTGCTATCACTTGCAAAATGGACTTATTGATCCCCATCAGCAAACTGATTCAGTGCTGGCTGCAAAATGCCACTGTGCTACAGGAGAGAGAAAGAACACTAACAGGATAGATTAGGAAGCAAATGGAGATGACTTATGTTGAAATGTTTTCATTGAACTTTAATGTATTCTACTGCATCCATGTCTACTAAGCTATTTAAAAATGCATATTATATTTGTGATGTAAAGCTGTTGCATGTTTCCTTGGAGCTCCAGACATTCCCACATGATAAGTCTTACATAAGGCATGCATTATATAAGTCAGGCATACTACATCTCCAACATCTCAAGAAGTGCTCAAACTTGTTTTATCTCCCCTTTACACAACTTCAACCTCGGTTACATGGAAACTAATCTTTAATGCAGGAGCAATTTCATCAGACTAACACGGTACAAAATATTGGAGAAAAATAGCTTTTGCAGCGCACTGATGAGGTTTTTGTCTTTTTTTTGGGTCTGTTTCCTTTTTTTACTCTGTAAAGTATTTAAACCATATTCATGCTACTTTATGCTCTGTGCTGATTATGTTAGGAAAACCATTTCTATGTCTGTCCTTTGTTAATGAGTCATATTGACTCTCGTCCATCACGACAACTTTATTGTCAATGTGCCACATACCAACATGTTCCCCTGACAAGTAGTTTTATGTGCTCTAACAAATCATTTATTTATGATGACGAATTAAAGTTACTGATCAATCTTCCATGACTCAGCTTTTTATAGTGTTTTTATACAATTATGTATTCAACCAAATACAAAAGTATACAAATAATAGAAGAAAAGAACAAAAACCATGAAATGGAATTGATACATTATGATTCTTACACTCAATCGATTAAGAGAATAATGTAATTAAAGACACAAAATGTAGATTCCGCCGCCAGGGGGATCTCAATCAATACTACAATAACAAAAGATGACGTCGAGGCTAGCGGGGAATCATGGGAGTTCTCTCAGCTACCACACCCCCCCAATATTTTATCAAGGCAGCTATACAGCAACAGAACAGCAGCTTTCAGTAGCTTCCTTGTGTAGCGGTCTTTTGCGTTACACTAGGTGTTTCCACGGCAACGATAAACATTCTGTCTGTCCTGGCGGCCACAGGTGCCGTTACAACTATAACATTACGGTTTTCTCTGGCTTTGATAACTGTTGGAAATATTTGAGGAAATTTAAGTACTCAACTAATAAATATATCAACATGGTTTTAGTCAATTTTTAATGAAGTAAGATATTTAAATGTAAACATTGTCATAAATTATACATTTTGTACGTTTAATTAGGCTATGTAATTAATGAATTAAAATAATCAGATATATCGATAATATGTGAAGGATTGCGTTACAGATATATTTACTTCATAACTGTTTCTAGTTGGTTATATTATATCTAGCTTCCACATTTAAATTTTGTTTTTCATGTTATTACGAGTTTATTCACAATTTACTTCTGACCTGATCAAGTTCCTCCCTTTTGCGATACAAAAAAAATGATTCAGCATGATTAAAATTGTACGTTGGACAGCATTAATACTTACTGAAAACTTAAAATTACTGCCAAATAATGTAAGCTCACTGTAAGTAAATCCACAATTACACCATGTCATATTTCTGTAGTCTTCACATGTACAGTTAGGTCTGTGGTAGTTACTTTCCACCTCATGCTCTCCAACTTAAGGCTTACAGCTTGCAAATATCTTTTTTAAGAAAAAAGGGGACATATATTATCTTGTAACCCTAAAAAAACCTTCTTTAAGTAAAACAATGATGCAATGTGGTGATTTCCACCAGCCAGTTCTGCTGGTTCTCTCTGGTGGATCACATACCGGTAGGTTTAGAAATTGTTTTTTTTTGTTAATTTAAAATAGCAAGCCTCCTGGTTATCTGCAGACAAACAAGGTCTGCTGTATCGAGGCCACAGAAACTGACTGCTAATAACACATTTCTACAAGTAACCTTGACCAAAATAGCCCTTTTCAGGTTTCAGCTGAACATTAACCAGCACAATGTCAGGATAACTGGGCATGGCTTGAGTGATGAAACCATGATAAAGCTTGGATTCGGGGTTTCTTTCGGTCAACTACCGAAAGTCAATTCTGAAACGCAATATTCACCTATTGGTTACCAGTTCACCTATTGAGAGGCTATTTGGAAAGAGTGTTTTATTGAATAAATAATTCAATATACTCTTCAGACAGAACTGACTGAACCTAAGGAGAAGAAAGCCACACTTTGTTTTTCCTTTACCTGTATGTGGTGTTTGGCACGTAGACATCCCTGGCAGGGAATTCAAGGATCTCCCTGGTTGGACGTACTCTGCTGTCTGGGTACGGTTTAACCTGCAGGAGGTCAGGGGTCAAGCAATAGTGGGGGTTCTCTGGAGCTGGAGAAATGTCCAACTTCAACTGGGCTGTGGTGACAGTCAAGAAGAACAGAATGGGAAAGGAGTGAGTGTGTGCTCAGGGACGTAAAGAAATAGAAATAGTGATTTGTATATTTGTAAAAAACTGAAAATAATATTACAATTTTTTAAAGTATTTCAGGAATCATGGTGCAAATACGAAATGAGCATCAGGTCTCAACTGCCATCGGGAATAAAAAAAAAAAACTCTCAATAAATGTCTTTTTACCTGTGATGGGTCTGAGTCTCCTCAGCACTGAAGAAGGTCTTCTCATATCAGCTAGGAACTTAAACAAATCCTCATCACTCAGCCTGTCTCCTTCCTAAAACACAAATGTAGAGCATACGAAAATGTAATTAAAAACTACAAAGAGAGAGCAGTGATAAAGCAGACGACATATTCCTCAGTAAATTGTGTGAATCCCAAAAGATACGTTCACTTTTTAGTTCATGTGGTTGTAGAGACCTGTTTAAAGAAGTTGGTGATGGTAAGTGTTGCAGGTCTAAAGCCTGTAAGACTGCATGACTCGTCTCCACTGGTGGTCCTCTCCAGTGAACGCCTTCCCATGATGCTTGAGTTTCTCCGTTCTGACCATGAGCCCTTTCTCTCTGCACATAGGCAAAAATAAATCAATACAAATATTCATCTCCAATTTTGTTCATAGGCAGCATTTTTTTGCTATAACTGGTTTGAGATTCATTCATAATCTTTATTTTATCTGTCGATTGTGAAAATACAAACATTTCTCTGATCTGCCTAGCAACAAAAAAGGCAGCTGCAAACTCAGCATCAAAGGTTACTTTGAAAGGTTAAAGGTTATTCAAACACCGAAGGTCAAACTCAAAATAACACACAAGAATCAATACGGCTGGATTCTTTGCCTTTCTTAATATTTGTTTGAGAGTCGCTTATAGATAAAGATATGTGGTTATGTTTTGACATGCCCATGAGCCTCATGCGTGACTGGGGAATGTATGCTTCAGTCTTTGTCCTCTGATAAACTACATGTGAGTAGGTAGAGGCATAAACACATCAGGCAGTTTCTCGGTGCCTGAGTACTGTCTGTTAATGACTCCATGCACATTGTATCTTTATAGTCACAAAGCAAGGGGCTGTGTTGAAAGGAAATGGCAAACCTGAAAGGCTCATCTCCAGCTCAGTATCTCTTTCAAGACTTCCTGCGCTGTTCACAATGTTCATCAGGTGAATGGCGGTCCAAGCAAAGGGCATGCGATATCGACCAAGACGTTGGCAGAACTGCTCTGACCCGCTGCGAAGTTTCTCCAACTTCTCTTTGTTCTGTAACACAAACAGAAAGTTACACCAGTTAGCGTTTTCAAGAAGAAAAACACTTTATTAACTTATTTACATACTACGGCTGTGCAACATTTAAGGGATAAAAACTGTAGAATTGTCAAGAAAAAAGTTCTAGAATTAAAAGGTGAAGATTTGGCTTATATATTAAAAGAAATATACTGATCACCCTACATGTTAATGTTTATGTATTGTTGAATAACACCTGAGACAAGCCATGAAACCTTATTTGGTCATACCTTGGCAGCATCTGACTCTTTGAAGACCATGTATGGCTCAGCACACTCTCCAATGTCACCTTGCTGCAGTACCTTCTCCAGCTGAGGACAAAGCACACGCTCAGTTAACACACTCACATACAGGGTAAAGAAACATACAGATCTCAAACTGTCTGTAAAACACAAGCCTATGATGTGAAATGATGGAATTGGACAACAAAAAGACCCCAGAGAGGATTTAACCATTCTCCATTCTTCTGAAACCATGTTCAAAAGTACAACATAAATCTGAGCTATATAAATAAAGCTGAGATGAGCTAACATTCAATGTTTTTTGTTTCTTGTTGGGATGGAGAGTCCATCCCTAGCTGCTACAGAGAGTATTCTGTTATATGTTCAAAGCCAATTCATCTTTATTTATACAGCACCAACTCATAACAAATGTTATCTCAAGACACTTTAAAGAACAGCAGGTAATAGACCTTACTCAATGTTATATTAAACCCAACATTAATACAGCATGAGCATTAAACAAAATTTAGTAAAGTTACAGTGTCGAGGAAAAGCTTCCGTTAAGAGGCAGAAAGCTCGAGCAGAACCAGACTCATGTTGAACAGCCATCTGCCGATACTGTGTTGGGCTTGGACAGTGAGATAGAGGGGAGATGCAGGAAGCAGCAGAAGAATAGGGACCAACAGAGCAGCACACTGCCTACTATTCTTAGGCTAGAACGTTTCTTTAAATCTTTTTATATTGTCTTTGAGGGTAAAACCTGCACAAGTCTTGAAGTAGACAATGATGTGTCAAAACGTGTCAAAGGCGAATCCAGGAGTTTATTACTTGTACAAGAAAAAAGGCTTTGAGGATCCATGAAATAATTAGAAAAGAGTTCCCAACTGAACAAGACTAGTTCACAACAAGTCTTCAAAAAGGTTTTTTCCGCCCAGATAAGGTTTTGAATCATCACCAGGAATTAACATTTTGGGTAATATAGCATTAATACTCATTTATCAGTTAGCGAATTAAGTAACAACAATAAAAGACAAATGATATCATAACTGTCTGACCTTGATGACAAGGAAGACGTCCTGGGAGGGGTAGGTGATGGAGAATATGGCAGAGCGGGCCAGCGTGGAGATGGCCGCTGTCTGAATGTGCGGACGCAGCATCCCCTTCGTCTGCTCGGAGTTCAGGTCGAAGAAAAAGGTCTCTGAAATCTGAAGGGAACATCAAGACAGAAATAGAGGTGTTCATACCATTAAAGTGAAATGTACTAAAATGGCTTCACCATATATCTTTAAGAATTCAAAAATAGCCATTGAGTGATTATGGATTTTACTTCAACCTGATGCTTAGGGTGTTAATTTGATAAATGACCCACTAGATTAATAACGGAGCTGCAGTGCAGAGCAATGTTACTGTGTAAATGAGACAGATTCTAATCAAGGCAACTACTACCCTCTAGTGTTGGTCAGCTAAAGGGGAAAGAACTTGGTGTGAATGGTCCTCTTCCAATAGATACATAGTCCCAGTGATTTACCAGCATTCCTACAAGCATAACAGGTCCACAACATCAAATTTTATCGTCCACTCATCAAATTCGTTTTGGCCTCCGAACAATTTTAATGGTTTGCAGAAGTGACCCAACAACTCAGGGCTGAGGAAAGCATAACAGCTTACCTTTTTCTTTTCCTTGACATCGTATAAGGCCAAACTAGCAAATATGGGTTCAATTTCGATCTCGAACCTTCAAGGGGAAAGGGAAAAAAAGGAGAGGGTCAGCAGAATGCAGCAGTAAAACAAAAGAGCTAAAAGGCTTTTTTTTTTCTGAAAAAGGCTGCCCACCACTTACTTCAAGGACAAGCACTTGACGAGTAGCCTCTGGCCAAAGTGTTCTTTCGGTACTTCAGGTACACAGTGGCGCTCAATGGGCTCCTCCTGCACAGTCACAGAGAAGTTCATGCAAATATTTGGTCAAACTCAAAAAGAGAGGGGAATTATTGTGTGGCACTGCTGCGTTAAAAATAATTATCTAAACGTATTCATTGAAGACAAAATACTGACATCCTTGGACTGATCTGAAACACAAAAGCTGAGCTCACTGGCTTCCTTAGACTTATACTAACACATTTTATTACTAAATAATACAAAATGTCAGGTGAATGTTTTATGATGTCTTGCAGAAAATAAAGGTTCTGGCACGGTGAAGAGAGTAAACTCTACCTCGTCAAGGGCAGGGTGCAAAGCAAAGAGTTCTCTGTGGCGGTTGGCCTTGCGCAGCTCTTCGTTGTGTCTGTCAATCTCCTCATTTGGGGCGCGGTCGAGGAGGTGAGGGAGGAGCGCATCGGGGAGGGAGTTCTTCAAGTCAAAGATGCTGCAGGCCCAGCTGCCACGTGGGGTGTCATCTATAGACATCGACCGTCGCTTCAGGTCATCCTACAAGTCAAAATCCACAAAATACATTTGTTTCACACAAACAGTGCAGCATTTTTGTTAGCTCTCGTATAAAAATATATGCAGAAATGTATATTTGGACATTTAAAAAAAGGACTAACCAATTATTATTATTTTTTTTTTTACTAATGAAGGATTTAGTACCTGGTCATCCTGGTAGCTGCTGTTCTCTGGCATCTCATCTGCCTCAAACACTTGTTTGGGCAGGCCTTTCTGACGTTCCTTCTGCTTGTCCAGAGTGTTGGGGTTAAAGCCTGTACCAAGCTTGTGGTATCTATGAGAGCAAACAGTTATGAAGGACACTTTTATGAACTAAATACTAATGCACAACATGTGTCTATTGTCTAATCGTTTACAGATATATTTATTATTCTAAAGAGTTAACAAATGAGCTGATACAAACGTGAAGAATTCCAAACACTTACTTTCTGTTGACGATGGCCCAGTCTTCAGTGTAGGATCTGACACAGTCTCTAACATGAGCATCAGTGTCCCTGCAGACAGAAAAGCCCCATCAATCAAACAAGCTTTATTCATATCGCAAGAGTCAGGCTTAAAAATGAATTTGTCTCAGTGAATAAAGATGACAGGCTACTAGACTGATGTCTTTTCACTTTTCTGGCACATCACACAGTGAAGCGTCTGGTCAGAAATACCAATGATCAGAGCTAGAGAGTTATAACACTAAGCCCAGAGGTCTATGATGTTTACATATGTCGTAAAGCTTTAATTATGATCATTAAAAACAGGAATAATAAAGTATTACAACACGCCACATTAAGATTCTGCTTTATCTCATAAAGAAGTGAAATGACTAATTGAAACAACTTTGCCTTTTTTTTAAGTCAATAGAACCTTCAAAGCAAAAAGGGAATTACAGTTTGATATAATAAGCACAGATATCTTTATAAAATCCCCTGTGCTCAGTATCTAGTACAATGCAGCAAGTAAGATAAAAGTATAGTTTGCAGAGCCTGATAGGGTACTGATGATAGAGCTGGAAAATTGTCAATCAAACCAATTTCTAAAAATAGAAGTGCTTGTGCACTCATTTGAAAATTCCATTTCAATGTACAATTTGGAAAAGTACCGTCAATTTCATATATCTATATCTATTTTATCTATTTTTCCCCTTGTGATAACGATATTTTTCATATATTTTCTTAATATATCTCTATACTGAAAGTTTCCTTGGTTTGTTAAAAAGTTAATTTATAATGCTCTTATTTCAAATAATGTGAGTACATGTGATGATTTGGTAAAAGAGGATTGGAAAGAAGAATATATGGAAAGAACCCTTCAAAAAGCTTTAATCCAGGTTTCATGACTGATACACTTTATAAACACTTGTAAGGTGCTCCTGGTCCGGCACAAAACTCAAAACGTTCTAATGAGAAAAATCAATCACAGAAATTATGGAGTGTGACTGTACACAACTCTCCACCAGATTCAACCAGTATTTCAAATCTTACCCTTCTTCTGGGACTGCTTGTGCCACTGTGCGACACTCCCTGGGTGTGTAGATGACCTCAATATCATCAGGAGGAAACTCAATCAGATCTCTCAGGGGGCCTGACTCAACGATGGGAGGGTGAGTGATGAGGTACTCCTCAAAATCCACCGGCTCCACCGCCTCTGTGAGGGGAACCTGTTGGGCGATGTGAGGAATGGGAGAAGTTAATTACTAATTATTAATTTAATCGAAGCCTACATCAAATGTAATTTCTTAAGTCTAAATAAACATCTTGAGATTGTCTCCGTTTTTGGCAAAAGCTATTGGGGACAGATTCCCCCAGCAAGAGTAGTGGCTTGTCAGTCACTCTGCAAATGTGCAACACAAATACACCAACAGGTCCGAAATATGAGGTCACATCTGTTATTTCCGTGGAGAAAGCCGTTATCTGTTATTCCAAACAAGGAAATCAGTTCTAAGAAAGCTTCATCTGTGATTTGGGCTAACGCCTTAAATTTCCCTGAAGATGGTAGCCATAACCAGATTAGCAAGTGTGCTACTTCAAGCTTTGACTAATGGTTTTACGGGTCTTAAGACTGCTCCCATAATGATAAACCCAGGGGGAATATTTTGTTTCAGTAGCTTCAGTTTGTGAGTGAGTGTGGATGTGTGCCTTTTTCTCTGTCTTACCCTCCTGAGGATTTTGAACACAAATACCTTTCACAGTTTAATTAAAAGCCAGCTGTAGTCTCATTAAGTAGAGTAGAGGGGGGATATTTGCTGTTGTTCTGGCTCAGGGCTGGTGATGGACTATTCACACTATCCCTTTAACAAACATACTGTGTGGCTTCATACAATTGAAACCCTTGAGTAAATGCAGTAGATACAACTTGCAACTTATCCCATCTCTCCCCCTATCCCTTTCCAAGCCCGGCGCAGTCTAGGCCTGTGAAGGCTGTTTCGTCATGAGCCGGGGATCTGGCCGAAGATTTCTGCCTTTTAATAAGGCAGTTTTTTTCTCACCACTGTAACTTTTGCTGCTTTGTTAAAGTGCTCATGATGGATAGGCCGGGTCTTTGTAATACAGCATTAAGTAAGGTCTTTTACCTGCTGTTTGTAAAGTGTCTCGAGATAACACTTGTTATGAGTTGACGGTATACAAATAAAGATTGATTGATTGATTGACTTGATTAAACTTGTGGTCTGCAGGACATTTAATGGTTATCCATCCTGGTATTTAAAAAAACATAGGCAGCCTTTCAAATAAACACAAACTCAACAAACAACAACTAAACACAAACTTGCTTTAACATTGGTCAAGGCTTGTAAGACAAAAAGAAAAAGTACAGATGATACTAAGTCTGATACTGTGGCCGGAGCATTAAGTACGAGCTGCTGTGGATAGCTTGAATACACTAGCTTCAAATCTGTGATCGGCCACCTGCTTTGAGCATCATGCCGGTATATCTGATGGCAGCAGCGTTGTCTGTAGCCTGTACAATTTTACATGCAGGAGACACAAGACTCTGCAAGCACAGTGGTTCTCTGACTACTGATGGTGACCTCAGACAGACTTTAGTTGTAGATTAGTCAATGAAACAAGGAAAATGGGAGCCAAAACAAACAGATTAAAGTGCTTCAAGTCACTTGAATTACTTTACAAGTCCTGAGATTTGACTATTGAGCATGTACACATCACAATTGTGACGGTAAGACGATACATTTTCAGCCCTGGTTGAGATTTGATTCATCACTCGAGGGGCAGAAGACATTCTGTATAAATTTGCAATGTCCAACATTCAAGCTGTTGAAGTGACTGAGCTATTCTTATTCTGCCCCCAAAAAACACACCCATCTCAGTTGACAAGGTGCAAAGCCAGAGTCTGTTGTGCTGAAGATGATGTAAGAGCAGTTTAATGCTTAATGAGGATATGAAAAGAATCCTGCTTTCTGCAGTAAAATCCATGAAACCAAAAGTAAGGCTCATTGAGTTGAGTTGAGTTGAGCTGGACCTTGCATTGGAAATAAGTCTCATGATGATGATGTTCTGGTCTCTCAACGATCCTTGAGACTACTCACTGTGTTAGTTGTTGTGGTCCCTGCATTGATGTTCTTGAAGAGTTGTGGTGAGCCCCCATACTGGCCTGCTATCTGCTTCCTGACCTCTGCTGCCACAGTCCTGCAGAGAGAAGTGGAGGGAGGAAGAAGGAGAGTAAGCACAGTCCACTCCAAATGTAAACGTCCAACCACAAACTAGACTGAGTTAGCTTATAACTTGGGCTACGAAGAGAGAAAGTAGCAAAACAATGTTATAACAATATCTGTACACAATGACAGAATCACAGTATAATACCCAGTACTGAATACATTTAGCCGTGATACTTTAAATTCAATACCAAAGGCAATATTCTACAACAAGTCTATATTGCATAATTGAAGAATAAAATGACCATGACAAGGGCCAACAAAATCTCAGATTGAAAACAGCAACACTGATGCGACTGTCTCCAAAGTTTTAAAGCTAAAATATACAGCAATTACAGTTTAACAAATTATCTTCTTAACTTCATGACTAGCAGCAAACATGTACTAAGAACTAGCCAGTAATAATAACTGATTAACAGTATGATATTCAGATTTTTTACTGTGATAATGAAACAAAAAAGACCAATAAACTGCAACACCTTTTCCAGTTTGAATGATTGATGATGGTGTCATGCGTAAACTATATGTGCAGCTCAAAACAGGCTTATACGACACCAATATTATTACACAGAAACCAAAAGTATTAACAATAATAATACTAACAAAACCAATCATCCTGACGTTTCTTCCAGGCTTTAGAGACAAACGTGGCGAGCTCATAAACACTGAAATTAAACAACTGTTCAATCATCAGTGCTCCAAAACATTTCAGATTTCTGAGCGTACATTTCACTAATCAAAGGTGTTCTTAACTCATCATAAAAAGAAAATAGAGATTCATTCTCCACTTCTCCTAAATCACACAGTTCACACCGTCTGTATTCCTCTGGGATGATTTCAAATCTGTCGACTTTCAGAGCTAGAGGAAGGATTCCTGTTCTCGGCAACTAAACATATCTGACTTCTTAGTATTGACCTGTTTTTCCTGGAGATAATAAGGGACAGCAATGTTTGAAAACAGTGGCTTATAGTCTGTATGTACTGCATGTATTGATGGATATGTAATGTATTGTTGGATATTTGCTTTGCCCTGAGCTGTCACAGTAACCAACACTGAAGCTAACACCTCCTGACATTTAAGGATTTTCTCTTTAGGTCTCTGCTCATAGCCCTACGTTGTCGTCTCAGACACCATCATTTATGGCAGCTAGACAAAAAGGAAAGAAATAAAAACCTGTGGATCCCAATGGTCAGCACTAATCTTCTTAACTGCTCCCATTCCCATACACACACATACACAGCTCCTTTAAATCAGATCAACCACCAACACAACTCACAGACCCTTTTCCTTGAACAAAACAACAACGCAGCAAGTTGCCCAAAGTTACACACACACACACATAACAAATTAGAACCAAGGACGAAAGCTAGATAGTAAAAAAAGACTCAAGGTTACATCACACAGGTTACAAAGGGCCAACAATAATGTTTTTACACAACACTTTCCTTCATAACCAAACGGCTTTGTAGTTCTGCTCTAAACCAATATCACGTAGAAAAAAAAACACTTTAAAAGTGATTTTAAACTTTTGGACATGATTACAGTAATAATCAAGGATTAGGAGGGACAGAGTCAGCGAGATCCCAGAACCACAAACCTCTAAATGAATTCTGGTTTCCCCAAAGCCACTAAAGCGCTGAGTTCATCATCGCTGTTACATCACATACACAACTGTACACAAACAAAACAAAAAGGATCCTTAAGCCTGGGGCCAGGTTGCAAAATAGAGAAGGGTTTAAGGATGTAATACTAAGCAGGAAGGCAAAATGAAAGTTGCACGGTCCAACTTGCCAGGTTAAAATAACATGATATTGTACTGTGTTGTGGGGATCCAGCGGCCTTGGCAGAGCAGTGTTGTCACTACTGGAGAAAGGCAGACGCACTGAACCAACAAACACATTCCTCAGTCCTCCTTACTCCCTCTAATCCAACCTATACTTTGCACTGGTCACCGCACAGAGGAAGAACTCTATTAAACAAACATGTTTCGTTTCCATCTCGTCATGATTGTAACACCTCAAAACAATTATACAAGCTTGTGGGAATTGGGTACCAAATATAAGAAAACTGTTTTACTGGAGCATGAAATGTACCCTTCTGGGCAAAGCCACCGGCAATTTTAGTCACTCAACGTGCGACACGAGCAAACTCCTTTTTCTAACAGTCAGAATGCTTAAACAGACGCACTACTGGGGCCTTTTTTGGTGCTAAATGTTTGGCACGATCTTTGTTAATGTCTACTAGAACAACAACAAAGAAGAACGAGAAAAACCTCTAAATATTTATGAAAGTTTCAGCGATATGCCAACTCCCCAAATCTACTTAGTGGACACAATATTAGAGAAGGTAGAAGGTAGTCTAGCCATAAATGTCTTTCCTAAAGTTATAGTGTTTATTTTCTGTTTAAACAGCGTCTAAATGTTCTTGCCTCATCTGAATCTTGAATTGTAGTTTTTCATATTGATATTATAGATGGCAATAGTAATCTCTAAATGATCTAGGGGTAGCCGAAAACTAGCTGGGGCTTCATTATTGTCCAGATTAAATGACAACATGGCCGATGTATTTAGCAGCTCTGTCTGATAGGACAAATGTTTACATGATGGGTGTGTACTTGTTCTTATCCTCTAAATTTTAGGCAGTCTTTTGTGATGTGTTTAATTGAAACGTATCACAGAGATGCTCATGTCTGTCAATGTTTATGTTTCAGCACTTGGGATGTGGTTTCGGTTAATGCTTTCACATGGACACACAGTCCTCCAGCATTTACACGTACAAGCTTGTATTTAGCAGCTTCTAAACCAGATTAACCTCTGCCAATGAAAGGCGTCTGATCCAACCGTCACAACAGGGTCCTAAGTCTCTGACTAGACTCTTCTCCTCTGTCGCCCCCCGGTGGTGGAATCAACTTCCAAACTCCATGTGATCTGCAGAGCCCCTCTGCACCTTTAAGAAAAAGCTAAAGACCCAGCTCTTTCATGAACACCTACTAACTTAATGATGATGGTCTCTATATTATTGATGATGATGATGATGGTTGTCACGATGGTTTTTGTTTGATAACGACGACTTATAAGATGGTTTCTATACTGATTAGAGCTCTCAAGAACTGCCGTCAATGTTGTGCTTTGCCTCTGGTCACTTCCTGTCAGCACCTGTGTGTCCAATCGGACTCAAAGCTGATCGTTTGCTCTTACTGACATTGTTCCCTTTTTTTTTTCTAGATCCTTGCTTGTGTTGTTCTTACTCTCTGATGTACGTCGCTTTGGATAAAAGCGTCTGCTAAGTGAATTGTAGAATTAACAGACAGAAAAAATGGACATAAGCAAGGTTCTTTTGTAACAGTCTTATTTTTTGATAGAAAATGCAAACCAAAGTGACAGCATAGCAGACAGTCCTATTTAACAAACAACAAACAGGTTAATTATAATATCTGTAAAATGAGGATGTTGAATCTTATTTCATACATGTATAAGAGAATATTCAACCAACCAATATTATTGTTTTTGAAAATTACAATAATTGCTATAAAGGCTTGACTGTCAATTAAGTGACCAGCAATCAATTAGAGATGGTTTAAGTTGTGGCAAACAGCAACAGTCCATCCCAACAATGTCTATCTATTTATGTTGTGTTTAAATGGTTCATCGCCTGGGATGATGGTATTTGACAGCTTGCACAAAGCCCTTTGTTAAAGAGATTACTTTGATCCGTCTGAGGGGCGTAAAGGAGATTACAACGTCGCTGTTTGATAGCTGTAGTGGAAGGCTTTTATTTCCAGTCTTGCTGCACTATAATTATCTCTCTATCTTTAAAAAATAACTCTGCAAAGTTGAGTCTCATCTCTACCAGGGGGGGATGTTAGCAGCCTCTGGTTAGCTACTGAGGGGCTAACTCTCCTAAATTAATGCTTATTCTTAAACAGTGCCGATAAATACAGGAACATAAAGGCTGTTTTCGCTTAGGACGCTTTTATAAATTAACATCTAGCTTCTTATTTTTTGTATTCAGTGTGAGAAATAGATAAGCAGCTAGGAGTGTCGCTGTCTGGCTGGGTGGGTCTGAGCATCTTTTATGGCTAACAAGCGGTTAGCATGTAGCAGCCAGGCCGTAAAGAGCCTGTAAAGAGCGACCACCCCCCCTCCTCCGTGTGTCCTTCTACAAGCTCGTTTTAAGGCATTCAGAATCTTTACCTGCTGATTTTTTGGGCGAAAGCGCGGCGTTCAGCCATGGCAGTGGCCGCTGGTGTGCTTTAACGGGATTCCCAGGCAGGCAGGCAGGCTGCAGGCGAGACTCCGCTTTCCACTCACTTCGCTGCGGCCACAGGGAAAACGGGGAAAACGGGAGAATGGAATCATTACCGTAACGATGGTAATGGTGCGCAACAGAACACACCCAATAAAAACAGACCCTGTGTGCTGTACAAAGTGGAACCAAAACTGAGTCCAAGAGACAGCAGGGCAGCGTACACTAAAGGTAATCATCTGTTATAATGTAATTTATCAGAATTAATTAATGTTGAAATCATTCTGGAGCAGGGACAATTGTTATTACCCGTATATTATGTAGAAACTGGGCACCATGTATTTTTTTTTTAGCAGAAGACAACACTCCCATACACCAATTTAGATGTTTATACATTTTGATTTTAAATGCACACAACCGTATCTGGAGGTATGTATTGTTTTAAAACACATTTTATTATTATTATTATTATTATTCTCATCTATTATTATGGAATAACTATGCAAATGTAAGAGTCGATTATGTCAAATCTATGTTAGGCTGTTTCAGTACATTTTGTTTGTAGTCATTTGTTTTTCTGTTCTGATCCTTTTATTCAAGTTTTGAACACTTCCTTACAATTTAATAACAGTTTCGTGGATAATCTGTTGCTTTTGTGCAGTGGGAAAAATAGGGAAAACGGGAGAATGGAATCATTACCGTAACAATTGTAATGGTGCGCAACAGAACACACCCAATAAAAAACAGACCCTGTGTGCTGTACAAAGTGGAACCAAAACTGAGTCCAAGAGACAGCAGGGTAGTATAAACTAAAGATAATCATCTGTGATAATGTAATTTATATTTATTTATTATGTTGAAATCATTCTGGAGCAGGGACAATATTCCTTTCAACATTGTTATTACCCGTAAATTATGTAGAAACTGGGCACCATGAAGACAACACTCCCATACACCAATTTAGATGTTTATACATTTTGATTTAAACCCGAAGATTTTAAATGCACACAACCGTATCGTTTTAAAACACATTTTATTAACACAAATCTGAATTTCTAGACTTTTATTTTTTTCCATTTTCAGAACTGGAATAACTATGCAAAACTATGCAAAAGACAACACTCCTTATACACCAATTTAGATGTTTATACATTTTGATTTTAAATGGACACAACCAAAACGAGGTATGTATCGTTTTAAAACACATTTTATTAACACAAATCTGAATTTCTAGACTTTTTCCATTTTCAGAACTGGAATAACTATGCAAATGTAAAGGTGGATTATGTCAAATCTATGTTAGGCTGTTTCAGTACATTGTGTTTGTCGTCATTTGTTTTTCTGTTCTGATCATTTTATTCAAGTTTTGAACACTTCCTTACAATTTAATAACAGTTTCGTGGATAATCTGTTGCTTTTGTGCAGTGGGAAAAATTGATTTTTCATGGTGGTTATAGAAGTAATTCCCCCCCCAAATTTTTTTTTTTACAAAATACTGCTGTATTATTGAATTAATGTTGAATTAAGTGCAATTTAATGACTTTTAAGGGTTGCCACTGAGACCAGCATCTAATTTTCAAGAGAAGAACTATACAAAGTTAATATTAGATATAGGCATAAATAAAACAAAAGCATCCCACATTTTACACGAGCCTGTCATTACACATTTTGAAAATATGTTAGACAATACATGTGGTGACTAATAAAGTGCTACATTGCAAATAATAATAAATAATCTCTGTGTGGTTACAATATGACAAAAAAAGGTATCTCCTTTATATTTTAGAGCGTGTTTATCTTTTATATAGTGTGTTTATAGATTATATATATTCTTGTACTCTATATCTATAACTGTTCTTCTATCTATTATTCTACACACACTAATTCTTATATTTGTACTGTTCAGTGCATACCTGCAAATAGCAACAAACATCTTATCTTTTCAATTATATGTATGATTGTTATTTAATTGGTTAAATTCTGACACATTTTAAACTTGTTTGATAAGGCGACTTATAGAAAAGAGGAACATGTTAAAAGTAAAATAAATTGAAACACACCTAAAGGAGCAGTAATTTACAGGTGAAAATGAATCATACGTGATGATTTTTTACTTTTCGTCCTGCTTCAATACAACAGAATGCGCTTGTTCTGTGACAGAATAAACCAAAAAACAAGCGCACTTTCTATGCCAGATATGGTAAATACTCGACAAAACAGTCTAAACACCGCCCGCCTGAGCTGCTTTTCATATTAAAAACGAGCCTCCGGAGAGACGTGGCCCCTCCCCCCTACTCCCGTCGGACTCACCGCGAGATCACATGACTTCACTTCTCCTTCTTCAGTGTAAACATTGGCAGTCACAGCACAGTGTTATGTTACACTTGCTTCGTTTAACTCTTTTTATTACACAATGTGCGGGTTTGTTTTTTTGCACGGAGCTAAAGAGCGACGGTGAGCGGGGAACATAACAGGTAACGACGCCCGTATTGCATTCTGTGTGTTTTTTTATGTAGCATTTTTTTTTTTAGTGACCCTGCTGACGGTGTTAAGTATGGTCTTGTGTGTTGTTTACTATGCGCTCCAGAAGCTGTGTGGGAATGGGTTACATCCCTTACCGGCCTAAATGGAGAATAAAGGGAGCGACGAGGTGGAAAAAATGAAGACAAAGTTCTTGTCAGCGTGGCACAATGTGAAGTACAGTAAGTAACATGCCCGAGGCTCATACTCACACACACACACACCACATCAGCCAATTAAGCTTTTGGCATGTGGTGCACTGTTTCTGATGCTTTAACATATTCATGCTGTGCTCCTATTTTCTTGACTTAATGTGATTTACTACTTAATTTACATTGGTATTTGCACATCTGCACAACAATAATAATAAAAAAAAAAACTGGCATCATAACTCATCTCAGTGAGACATCAACCATATGCTGTTGAGTCAGCCCTTAAAATAGGTCTTTGTCCACCCTGAATTGTAGTTTATCAGGTCACTCAGGATGAAGTTTCTCCCATGTTTGTTGTTTACTTCTAAACAACACAATGGCTATTTCCTGCGCTTTGTGTTACAGGAACTGAACACTGTTAAAATGGGATCATGAAGCTGACCCAGACTTGTTGGAGGTTTGTTTCTTTTCAGCCATCGACCGTGAAATATCGTCTTTTTGTTGTGTCTCTTCAGGTTGGGCTCTGAAATCAAAGACCTCGTTCAGTCGGAATTCCCCGGTGTTTCTTCTTGGAAAGTGTTACCACTTTAAGGTGGAAGGTACCGTTTAGTTATTCGCTTTTCTTTTCTTCACCTTCATTTATCCCGGTTTGTCCGATTAAGAAAATCTAGAAATCTAAATTCAAGAGGGGAAAGTTAAGGATGTGTTTGTGGCTTGTTCCAAGAAGTTGGCAAAGCTTTTTTCCCCCCGATTCTGCGAAAACTCTAGGAATAACAAATCACACAATCTCCAGAGAACGAAGGTTGATATTTCAATCCTTCAAAATTCAGAGTAAGGATAAGTAGATGGGAATCTTGCCCGGAATGGCTTTGTTAAGAAAACACATACAGTTTATTAAAAATACTAACTGGCTGCATTACCTGCAACCAGCAATACATGCAGATACAAAGGCTAGACATAGGTGAGAAAAATGTGAATGGGCGTATCATGCCACGTGTTCTCCTCAGATGACGACAGTCCCACAGAAGCCTGCTATGAAACTACAGAAGAGGATTCTATCATGGGGAACGTTGAGGATTTCCGCAAAGATTTTACATCCCGTGTGTGGCTCACCTACAGGGAGGAGTTCCCCACGCTGCCCGGCTCCACCCTGACCTCCGACTGCGGCTGGGGCTGCATGCTGAGAGCCGGGCAGATGATGCTGGCTCAGGCTCTCGTGCTGCACTTCCTCGGTCGAGGTAAGAGGAATAGTTGGAGTTACATTTAGACTCTGAGAGATAGAAGTGTAGACAGACAGAGTTTCTCAGTTCAGAGTTCTAGTCGTTTTCTCCAAATGAGCGGTAAGGAACCCTAAAAAGATAAAACTGGATGCTGATAAGATTTTCAAAGTGATTGAAATGCCGAAACTATGCCCACAGCTTTTTCCCTTTTTTAGATAAAGAAGTTGTGACACACTGAATTTTCCCCTCAGGAACTTTCCTAGGGACTGGAGGGCAGGTAGTCTTACTTAAAGTTAGATATTGATTCATTAAAACAACGGTAAGACAGACAGAAACATCGATTTAATGTTTTAGCAGCAAGTGAGAGAGTTTATAGGAGTTGTAAAAGTTGTTAATTGCCACGTTTGTTGTTTTAAATTAAAGATATGGTTAATGTAATGAAGTACGGGTAGGCAGTCATCGTGGGCCAGCCTGTTCAAACTACACTGTAACTTTCTAAAAAATTCATAAACATCCATTACCTATACCGCTTATCCTTTCGGGGGTTGTGGGAGGGGCTGGAGCCGACCCCAGCTGTCATTGGGCGAGAGGCGGGGTCACCAGTCAATCACAGGGCTGACATTCAGAGACAGACAACCAGCCACACTCACATTCACAAATGGGCACCCAACAAGCATGTCTTTGGACTGTGGGAGGAAGTACCCGAAAAGAGAACCCACACGCATGCACTGTGAGAATTCTGCAAACTCCGCACAGAGAGGCTCCTGTCTGACGGGGATTTGAACCAGGAACCCTCCTTGCTAACCGCTGCGCCACAATGCAGTCCTAATTCGAACAGTGCTCTGTGAAAATAGTGGCAATTAATTTCATCATTTTACAGTCGTAAGCTAAGTATTTAAAGCTGGAGACAGTGCATTAGATGAGATAGTTATGCAGCTGTGATACTTTTGTTATTATTGAATATGTTTTGCTCAAAATGAACAGAAATGGCGAAACCTCTGTAAATCCGACTTGGTTGCCCTTCCTTCATAGGTCGCTTACATAACAGTCTAGAAAAGCATTTAAACCCCTAAAATGTAGCTCCTGGGACTAAAAGAACTTGGCTACAGTTCAGCATGAGCTTGTAGACTTTACAGGCTTTTGTAAAAGTATGAACAGGTTCATATTTGATTTCCATCGTGTGTATCAGTGGCTTTGTCTGACTGCTGATGCTGCAGACCATTTAAAAAAGATCTCCTAAAATTAACTCTGCAGTTACAGGATGTTCATTTTTGGAACTGCTGTTTGTGATAATAAAAAGTGGTTTCATCAGCAATATTTAACGGGACTCAACACCCGAGGGACCATTTGAACATCAGGTAAAGTAAAGGTTTGATGGGGTCAGGTGATGTCGGAATCCACTGCAACTGAGTCACGACAGATTTCTCATTCCCCACCTTTAGAAAGTTAAATTTAGTTGATGCAAGGAGTTTGATCAAATGAGCGAATTCCCCATTTCTTGGTCAGGTCTATTGTCTGTGAAGTGCCCGAGTCTTTATGGCTCTACAATAATGAGAAGAGTGCCGGTTTAATGCAGCCATTTAGAAAACAATATTTAAAACGTGTTCTTCTGTCAAATCTAAAAGATGTCACTGATGAAATATTTCTATAAAATGCCTAATGGTCACTAAAGGATATTTATTGATCAATTTCACTCTGATTCACTTCATATCAAGGTCATTTTGTTAATGGCCTACACTCCAATCTGGCTGGTTTTATAGCTGGGCCACTCCCTCACTCTCTGCCTGCAGCTCCCACCCTGTTTGTAAGGCTAAGGCGCGTTAAAGTGAAATATTGGGACACTCAGACTTATAATTGAACGCACTGACACTTATTCTGTTAATGAAGTGCACATGGTCCAAAAAATCCTGAATTTCACAAGTTCTGAAAGACGTTGTGTTGTCAGTGCCGACGCTCTTAAAGGAACTTGATGAAGTGAATGATGAGCTTCAAAGAGCTTCATAGTTCTCCGCTCAAATATGTGCCTTAAGTCACACTCTATTACTGCTATCGGGTTTAAAAAGCTGTAGGCTTTTCTTGCACTAGAAGTATGATGATGTAGGAATTGTTTATTTTTTTTATTCTGTGTTGTCATGTCACTTTTGGTTTCCTATTTCTTTCATTTCATTTCAATAGTTTTCCTTTAATCTCTCCTCCACAAGTAACGAGCTTAGTTCTTAAGAGTGTGTCTTCTTGGCTTCTTTTTCTAAGTCGTTTTAAGAGATTGAGCACGGGGCTGCACAGAGGTTAGCTTTGTCGCCTCACAGCCAGGAGGTTCCTGGTTCGATTCCCCTGTCAGACCGTGTGGAGTTTGCATGTTCTCCCCGTGCATTTTTTGAGTTCTTCCCGGGCACTCCGGCTTCCTCCCGCAGTCCAAAGACATGCTCGTTGGGTTAATTAGAGACTCTACATTACCAGTAGGTGTGAATGTGAGTGTGGCTGGTTGTCAGTCTCTGAATGTCAGCCCTGTGATTGACTGGTGAACAGACCAGGGTGTACCCCGCCTCTCTTCCATGCTTCCCTGAGACCCCGAACGGGAAAAATCTGTATAGATGGATGGATGGAGATTGAGCACGTTTCTAATGAGTTGTGTTAGTATCAGGAAATTAATCGATTTTCAGTTTCAATTACATTTTTTTTCCCCACAATCATGAAAAGAAGATAAACGAGATTGAACAACTTTTTGTGCTGCAGGCTGTGACGCGCTCGTTTGTTGTTACATTAGGAACACAAGAGAACATCACCTCTACCTCAAAAAGATAGTGGATGTTTTTAATATACATTATTATTTTTTATAGATTTACATTTTTTAACTTACTTATTTTAATTTATTGCTTGTTTGTCAAAGTGTTCAGAGAGTTATAGTTTGATAAATCCATGTGATGTAGATGTGCAAAATAATGGTGACAATAATATTTGCATTAATTGAGCAGCCCTTGTTAGTATTCAGGATTACATTATCATGTCAGACTTGAATTGACTAACCTTTGGTTGTATTTATTGGGGATTTCTTAATTGATCCCCTAGCTTAATTATTCCCATATTTTGCCAAGCAGTGCACAAAAAGCACGAGACATGTTGTTGTTTGTGTATCCTCAGGTTGTTTTAAATGGTGTTTTATGGTCTCTGATGTTGACTGGAGCTGCAATGTTTCGTGCATGATTTACTCCTCTATGCAGACTGGACCTGGTCGGACGCTCTGACACTCCAACCTTTAGACACAGAAACCTGGACTGCCACCAAAGCCAAGCGTCTGGTGTCCTCTCTGCAAGGCCCCAACAGGCCCTCCCATCAAGGAGCACCACATCTGCACCAAGCCCAGGTGCCGGGATCTGCAGAGGAGGCGGATGAACATTTGAAGGAGATGTATCACCGCACTCTGGTATCCTGGTTTGGGGACAGCCCCTCAGCTCAGTTAGGCCTCCACCGGCTGGTCCGCCTGGGTCTGGCGATGGGGAAACAGGCAGGGGACTGGTATGGTCCCGCTGTGGTGGCACACATCCTCAAGTAAGTCCTACAAGTTAAGAGTAAATCAAACTTCGAACCTTGTATGTTAATTACATTAATAAGAATGTTTTTTGTTCTTGTTAAATGATTTAAAATGAGTTTAAAGGAAGAATGTGCGACTTTTTGACCCAGTAGATGTCACCCTTGAGCACCCGGCATGAAACCAAAACAAACTGCTGTTTACCGATACCTCTGCTTCAGCAGCACACCTCCAACCCCCCCCTCTCCTCTCATAAAAGGCATAAAAGGAGTTATCAATTAGAACCCACCATAATGAAGCACAATTAAGAGAGGCAAGAGGCGGACAAAACTAACTTCAGGTTTGGTTGTTAAAACAGTAAAAAAAATATTATGTATGGAAGTTTCCTGTCATGAACGAGCGTTTCTCTAACACTCCCTTACAGACACGAGACACGAGGAGGTCTGAGTCCAGCCGCAGCTAATGTTAACTTAGCTTCTATCTAGCCGCTGAGCTAGGTTAGCACTCCTTTAGTTCACTGATTCAGGTCGAACAGCAACGACAGCAATCGTGTCACATTATATTACACTATAGGGTTAGTGTTACAGCCTACAGCGACTTGATAACACACCGTACATTATATGGAAATGTAATGTTTTATCACAAGGTATCAGCCAACGCTCGTCGTCTTATGAAATGTTGGCATCAGGACAAAAAAACTGTATCAGACCATCTATTCCAGTGATATGTGTTTCCATGGCAATGTGATTATTTGAGACGATAGACAGGATTTCCAGCATCCCCCTCATTCAAGTGTGCACATGAAATGTCTTTGAACAATTAAATATGTAACTAGATGTTGAATCACTATAAACAGTGTGTTTAGTTTAAAGGTGACATACTGTATACAGCCCTGCTGCCTCTGTAGCATACTTTCTGCCCGTACACTTGAAAGCACTAACTCTCTTTACTCCTTCCTCTGTTTCTCTCTTAGGAAAGCTGTCGAGGAGGCGATGGACCCTGGCTTGGCGGGTATAACTGCTTACGTCTCCCAGGACTGCACAGGTATGAAAGATGAGCCTGTTGTTGATAAAACAGGATCTTGGGCACGTCGCCCAAACTGACCTTTTCTTTTTTTCCCACCATGGTTCTGCTGCTGGGAGACTCCTGAGCTGACAGGGACACTCTGTGTCTGTTCACCCAACAAACACATCCTCTATAAAAACCCATAACAGCCCACTCCAAACTTTTCCTAAACCACATAACTTGGTGTTTGAGACGTTTGTCTGAGAGAAAAAGCAGCTTTGAGAGCCACAGTGTCTCTCGCCGGTTTGTTGTGTGTTTCAAATAAAAGAGCCAGTGAGAAAAGTAAAAAAATCAAACTAACTCTGACTATTGCATCTAAAGAAATGAACGGCTTGAGGTCATAAATGATTTGTTTTAGTCATTAATCGTTTCATGTTTCTGAAAATGTAACAACTTGCTGCTTTTGTGTTTTATTTTCTCAGAAGAAAGTCTTTTGGTCTTGAACGTTTGGTTGTATTATTTAGATATACGGCCTCAGACAAGAAGAAATGGTGACTCTTCATGAGATATGAGATACACTGATTAAAAGATCGGTGTTAAAGTTAGACAGATACACTCATGATGCAAATAATTACTACTTTCAACCAAATAGAATTAACATGAAGTGAAATAATGGTTAATTCAAACAATATCTTTAATCAATACGAGGAACAGATTGACTCAGAAAAAGATTCAAGATTATTTGTATTCGTCCCACAAGGTGAGGAATTTGTCCTGAGTTCCTCAACCACGCTACAGCCAAAGAAAACATTCAACAACATTCACATTAAACATAAAACACTGAAAGATGAATATCATCAGGCTCTTAAAATACCAGCGCCAAAGTGCAGATAAATCACAGTCCGAGTGCATTTCCCGCCTTATTTGACACTATTTTTAAACATTTTACAGACAGAGGGATGAATGATTTTTCAAACCTGTTGAAAACATTAATCCACTAAATAAAACAAAAGCATATAGATAATGTGTTTCTGTTGTTTTCTGAAGATTTGTGAAATATTTCAAGATGAAGTTTCATTTAGGATTCAAGAAACAAACGTGAACTGACATGCGTATATTTAAATAGAATGCAATATCTTTGTTGTTATTGCACCGGGTAAAACTAAGTGGAGTCGGACTGTTTGCAGTTAGTCAAGTCTTCTTTATTTAAGAAACAATCAGAGTGCTTTACAAAGTAAAACGATGCAACAAGAAAACAACAATACACAATTCATCATAAAAAAAGAAAGCGTTTATCGTTTAAATGCGAAAACAACAAAGACACAGGACTGAAAGTCTGCAGCACAAAAAAAAGGGCTGATTGACATCTAAACAGGGCAAACGTGGATACAGACAGATTGACCCATGTCTGACCTCTGAAGTATTGATCCTCCACAGTGTACAGTGCTGATGTCGTCGATAGCCACAGGGCACCGGGAGCAGGGCAGACCTCCGCTTCCCCGCAGAGCGAGCGGCCCGCGCCTTCATCCAGCCGAGCCGTCGTCATCCTCATCCCCGTGCGGCTGGGAGGGGAGAAGACCAACCCTGACTATTTCAACTTCACTAAAGTGAGCGGCGCTTTGATTGACCTTTTGGTGTTTGATAACAATGTTGTACATGTACACTTTCATACATGGAAACAGGAAGTAGTCACTGTCGGGAAATAAATATCTGTTTTTCCTAAATATAGTACATGAGAAATTCAAGTGTCTTCTTTGTATTTTTCTGCTTTCAGAGCATACTGAGTCTAGAGGACTGCATTGGCATCATCGGAGGAAAGCCCAAACAGGCCTGCTACTTTGTGGGATTTCAAGGTTAGTGTTAGCTTTATGCAAAACAGAGAAAGACACAGAGAGAGAGAGAGAGAGAGAATAGTAGATTGTTTTGCATAATGTACCCTTCTTATGAGGAGAGACAAAGTAAGTTAATGTATTCCTGTTTGCGTGAGGAAAACGGAGAGGAGTGGAGATGGAGGCAAGTGAAGCAGGGCTTACTTTATTCTCTCTGACCCATCAAAGCCTCGCCCATTTATCACAAGTAAACCTCCCAAGTTGTGAGCAGTAATTGATTTCCATAGGAGGCATGTATTAAATTTCATCCTGGCCCCAAAGTGAGCCACTCTTCATCACCTTCAGGAGCCAGGAGGAACCTTCAGTTGTACATCTTGGCAGTCAATATTTACGCATTTACATTTTTGCCAATTTGAAATACAGTGGTGGATGATGTCTAAATGACAAGCAATACATTCTCCCTGCCAGCGCGCAGCTCCACTCGGCATTTATCATATGTAAATGCTCCAATATAATTGCGTGTTTGTAAAAGTAATTCCCACACACAAAAATTAAACGACAGCCTCGTTTTTTTTTTCTTGGGCATGTAGAGAATGTGCGTGAACAAACGCATCTGATTATGCAGAATTTAATCCACCCTGGTGGATATTAAAAAGCAACAACCTTCTGGGAGGCATATTTGACGCACACAAGCCTAACAATAGGCCGAGCGGGTGACTTTGAGCTACTCTGCATAGAAATTGGAGGGAAGTGCGTTTTTGTAATAATCTGATGTTTTTGAAGAACTTGTCTTTTGTTTTGTCCTTGCAGATGACAGCTTGATTTACATGGACCCTCATTACTGTCAGTCTTTTGTGGATGTCAGCACCAGCGATTTCCCTCTCCAGGTAATGTGAAATTACACAGGCGAGCTGACTGGGTGCCCCAGTAATGTGAATTTAATAGTTTCTGTTAGTACTTAAGGGTATGAATCTTAGAGTAGCCCTCGGCCCAATTACAGAGTCTCTATCTGCTGATTTATTTGCTGTTCAGATGTGTGGAGCTGCCACATTAGAGAAATACGGCAAATACTGGATCAGGTGAATATTTCAGGACCCATACATAAAAAAACAGCACCCAGCTCTGTGTAGCAACTTTGTTTTATGCTTTTGCATGCAGTGGTATACAATGTGACAACACACAAGAGGTGTAAATTTATGCTGTGACAGCAGATAAATAGGATTTCATTCATCAAATGTTGCAGAATACATCTCACTCGCGTTTGACACTGCCATGGAGGGTGTATGTACGGACGCCCTGCAGGTGTTGCACGTCATCTGAGCCTTCAGCTTGATTAATATTTGCTCATGTATTCTGTCTCTTTTTGTCTGAAGTCATATCACTGCCCCTCACCAAAGAAGATGCCTTTCAGCAAGATGGACCCAAGCTGCACCATCGGTTTCTACTCCAGGAGTGTTCAGGACTTTGAGAGAATCAAGCAAGAGCTGTCCAAGGTACAAAAAAATAAATAATAAAAAAGTAATGCTTTCATAAAATACTCTTTAAAAATGAGTGCAATGCTGCCAACATTTCACTTTAATTATTTTATGAAGCTATATTAGTTCAGTTTTGTGCCCTGAAAATGTGAAGTCAATATGATACAAGTCGACCACTAGGTGGCAGCATTTAGCCATGAATGTCTCAAACCAGTCAACATGTTGGGTAGATGTTTTAGGAAGAAAGAGTCTTTCCTTCAACCTTTCCATTTGATGCTAAGAAGACTCTCAAGAAATTATATTAAAAGTAATGTACTAGAATTTATCTAATTTAAGTCATTCTTAATGAATTCGTTTTTTTGTAATATAGGAGAGCACATATGAGATGGAAGAAGAAGGCCCTCATTAGACGATGAGATGAAATTCAGAGCAGACTGTTCTGAACACACAGTCTTGTGTGAAGCTTGCACTCCTCTTTAACGCCGTTCTGTTTCTGCTCCAGGTGCTGCAGCCGTCAGCCAAGGAGAAATACCCGGCGTTCACTTTCGTACAAGGTCACGGCAAAGATTACGACCTGTCGGCTGGCCTGACCCCAGAGAAGAGAGAGTGGCCCTTCATCCGTGACCCGCGGAGGACGGTGACCACTGCGGGGGACTTTGTGCTGCTTTGACAGCACTGTTCAGAACTACTACTGACAGGAAACTTCTTCTAATGAATCAAACCGCTCCGCACCCCCAAACCTTGAGTCTGAGCCTGTTGTGACACTGAAGGTTATCCAACTTTTCCTTCTTTCAAAAAAAAAAAAAACAAAAAAAAAAAAACAGTAACATCCCTGAAAACTTTTCCTGTTGCCCCGCACTTTTTGCCAAAACTTTTTAGACTTAAGTTGACGAGCAACGCCGGCTTCCTGAACACTTTGTCAGGAAACCTTGGGACACGAAGACACATTTCATTTTACAACATTACTGTTATTTAATATGTTTTGAAGACGACTGTTCGTAGCGACTGTAATCACACACCAGATTTTGTCATCTGATTATTTTTGCACCTTAACTCTGTCGTAGCACTTTCAAACTGATTTTCCACTCGCAACAATGACTCTCGTTGAGAAGAAGAAACTAAAATAAGTGTTTCTCCGCTTTGAGGTCTACACCTACAGTTCATCACAGTTTTACGCTTAGTGTTCAGCTAAGAGCAGTATTGTAAAAGCGTAACTGGTAATTATTAAAGGCCAATCACTTTTTTTTTTAAAGATTGAGCTCATCGGAACTTCTCATTTCATCAAACAACATCAGTTCTTCATTGGTCATGTTAAGACCTCGATAAGAGAAGCACACGAAGTCACCAGCTTTCAGTTTAGTATTGCCATGGTTTCTTTTTAATCCACCACATTGAACTCTTCTCTTCGTCTATGCAATAATATGAGTGTTGGGTGACAATGTGTTTGATTGCCATACTGTGTTTTTCAAGTGGCGTACATTTTTGCATCATTGTGAAAAGTGACTGGTGGTGAAAGAAGATGTAGCCATGTGCAACATCTCACTAAGCAATATCTCTTTAAAAATGATCCTTTACAATTAAAAAAAACAACATAGATTCCTTCAGATTCAGGGAATTAAAATAGACTGTAGAGCTTCTTTTTTTTTTCAGAGTAGCAAATAAGTGAGTCATGCTAACCTTGTAAAGATATATTTATTTTTAACTGTGCTCTGCGATCCTTCATAACAACACACAGATTAACACAAACATGTACTGTAGAATCATTTTTTTTAACACTGCCAGAATAAATTCAAAAACTTTGACTCTTGAGGAATAAAAAAAAAAAAATGTTTGTTTCATTTCCCCCTGCCAGATACAAACCTCAGCGGTGTGTTGAATTGTATTCAATCCTTTTTCTCTCCCAGTCAATTGTTGTAGATTAAAACTAATCGTACGTGCTAACCATCTCTACAGCCCATTAACCAGGGACCGGAAAATATGTGACCCAGTGACACTGGCGGCAATTGTGTTCTTCCGTGGAGGAAAAGAAAATATCCTTGTGTGCAGAGCTCTGTTACCATGGATAATCTGTGTGTTGCCCCCTTAGTTTGAGCTATGCCCGACTGTTTTCCCGTACAATACAAATTCTTGTATTATGATGAGCCTCGCTTTTTAAAGGAGGGAACTGTCCCTTCAGTGAGCGATCCGGGGCAAGGGTGAGGGAGAAGAATCCCTCGTCTGTTGTCTTCTGCACCATGGAGAAGCAAAGAAAAAACACATAAAGGCATCATTTAGATCCCCCCCGTCTGATCTGTGAGCTCGTCCATGTCTCTTTTTCTCTGCTAGCAGACGGCCCGACAGGCTATGTGGACAGAGCGGGAACATCAAGTATGCATAAAAGAGCAGCGAGCATTCTCCAAGTTTGGAAGGACAAGATGGGATATTTGGGGATTTTTGTCTGACACATGAAAGAGCATTTGTGCTGGGGGGCACGCAGAGCTCTGAGGGTCGACTGTGTTCTCCATGTATTTACAGGGGATGTATGAATATTTGATTAATGAGTCACAGGCTCAGGGGAAAGGCAATAAGTGTGTGGTGGCTTTACAAAGCTAGCCGATCTCAAGCAGACACACACACACACACACAGATACATACACTGTGCCAACGTGTTTAACACAGCTGCCCGAAGTGTCGTCGACCTTGCAGATTCCTAAAAAACAAATCTGCAGTCGAGCAAATTCCTCACAAAGAGGGGGTCCACGAGAATCACTCCTCTGTTCCACTGATACAGTAATGGATGGATGGGTAGAGAGCGTGTTTCGGAGCATTTAAAGTCTCAGAGACACCGAATAAAGATTGTATTTTGGGGGCGATCTCCACAAGCGTTGCATGCAGCCATAAGAAGGTTTTTTTTTTTTTTAAAGCGATTGTGGAAGGTTGTCTTAAAATATCTTTAAATCACACCTGTGTCTTTAAGTCATAGAAGATCTAGTCCTTCAGCCCCTGCTTAAACAAGAACAGCATCGGTAGTGTGTCCGTAAACCAAGAGGTAACTGAAGAGCGACTGGGTTTATCTTCATACCACGATTAGCTTTAAAACAAGTTCTCCGATTTTAAGTTTGAGAAACGACAGAAATAGCTGAGGATCTCCTCCAGCCAGGTTCAGACCATGACGGATGACCCTGACGACATCCAGGAGAATTCAGATCGAACAAAGCGGGGCAGACACCAGGAGGAAATGTTGAATGCGCAATCTGTGCAGATGTTAAGGAGCTTAAAAAAAGTGAAGTGTCTGAGCGTTTCCATTCACAGGAAGTGTGTAAATTTATATGGATGAGTGTGTAGTTTACACATGAACGTCTTGTCTGTAAGTCATCCTAAATCTTAGGTGTCACTCTCCCTCCCTGTCTTCACACCAGGTGCAGGGGTGCTAGATTTATACCCAAGCAGCCCCTGCCCACCCTTGTGGAATGCCATGCATCTTCAAACAGGTACTTCACTTTGAAATCTCATCTCGGCGTGATATCTCTAGGCGGCTAAATATATCCGGCTCCCGGGTCCCGCAGCCGTCAGAGCGTAAATACCGCCTGAGCTGCATCAGACTGTTCTGCACTCAGAGTCTAAAGTCTGTCCATGCAACTGTCCACTTGTCTCCACCCGTCTCCTTCTACGAACTCCCCCCCCCCCCCCCATATACACCATCTATCCCGTTCACAGGAGCTCCTCCTGCAGAAGTGCTGAGGCACTGCATGCCTCACACATCTCTTCTGGGCTGAAGCCAAATACATGTCATGATGCTGTGATTAATCAGCAGCACACAGGACAGCAGCTTTAAGGAGGCTCCGCCATATGAACATGACCTTCTGTACATATCAGGTCAACAACTCTCAACTTCTCCCCCCCCCCCCCCCAGACATACCCCCCAGGTATTAAAACACAATTACTCCCAGGTAAGAATCACAAGAGTAGTGATGAATCAGTAACAAATGAGTCGGCGATATTAACGCCCCCTGTGACGTCTCTCCTTGAGTATAAATGACACGGAGGGGTAAGGGGGCGGGGCAAAGTGATCCCACCTCTGGAGGTAGTGGCAGAGGCGTTATAGGGACGAGATGGGATCGGAGGAGCCAGCGAGGGAGGTTCAGCGGCTGTGTGTATGTCTGAGTGTGTGTGTGTGTGTGTGTGTATGTGAAGCTCCTGCTGTTTCTCTACACGTTGGGCTTCCACAACGCTGTAACGCATTGTGACCTCACAGACTGGGACAACAATATCACGTCGCCGTTGCTGCATCGCTATGAATGTCCAAAGACATAATGACGGAGGAGAACTGTTGAGGGATCTCACTCTGAAAAAGAGCTAAAGTTACGGTCAAAACACGCTGGCCAAACAAGTTAAAACTACCTACATAAAACATCCTTCTGGGATCATACCCATCCCAAAAAAACAAAGTCACATTAAGTGATATTTGAATGTTCGGATCATCTACAAGAAACTAAACAAACTGCAGCAGTAGGCAAGATGGGAATCAGGCAAGATGGGAAGATTTCTTAGCCTCATTATCACTAAAATAACAAAGGACACACTACAGACATTACACATCTGTGTGTACATTTCGTCCTCGCTTTACTTAAAAAATATATTCTACTTCTAGAACTTCTACTGGTTTGCTTTGGTCTTTTTTCTCTTCCTCCTGAGGGGGTCTCAGCTCGATGGAGGCCCAAAGCAAAGCTCCTACCCGTGTTGGCTAACCCCGTCCGGCTGTGACAACAAGAAGGGACCCGGAGTTAACATTTAGATAAGGGGGTGTGTGTGTGTGCGCGCCGCTTTTTCCATTTCCATTCCTGTTGACAGGGAATCTTAGGAGCACCATCACAGGTTGTGTTTGTGCACGTGCATTGTAGTTTGTGTGTGTTTGTTGGCGCCACAGGGCACTCCTGTGTTTCCTGCATCTCAAGGGTGATGCGGAGGAACGCCGAAAATTCCTCATTCTGCTGTCCTCTGAGGCATGGCCGGCCCTCTGTCAGCTTTTACTAACCAGATGCATCCGAAACACGCAACCCAGGCTGAAGGCAGGGGATATTGCCTGCTGTGTAACTGTCGACTTGTTTCTCATTGCCGGTGTTGAGCAGAGCGTGGGTGCATGTGCGTGCGTTTGTGTGTGTGTGTGTGTGTGTGTGTGTGTGTGTGTGTGTGTGTGTGAGAATGGAAGGGTGTGGAGGTTAGAGAGGGTGTCAGCCTGTCTGTCAGTGTTTAAATGGTTGTGGCAGGACATGCTCTGAGCGTAGGAGTGTGTATCATCCACCACACACACCACCAGTAGACTGAGAATAATGACCACTTTTGTTTGCTGTTGATTAACCAACTGTTATCACGATTAATCTACACGCTAAAGTGTCAGAAATTGTGAAAAAGCTCATCGTGATAACCAAAAAAAACCAAATGGTGGCTTTGGTGTTTGGTGTTTTTTTTGCAAGGCACTGAACCCCAACTTTCTCTTGCCAGTGGCTTGTGAATGTTTTTGAATTGGATATGTTAGTATTGACTTAGTATCACCCTCAAAGTCCAGCTCGTTTGACCAGTGCGAGCGCTCCGATCCACACGTCCTTGGCCCCCGGCACGCTTGGAAGAGGTGTACTTCGGCAACGGTACAGTTCTTGCACAAGCATGAGCCCGAAACGTGGAACGCCTTCCAGTATCAAGAAATCCCGGAGTGTTCCGGCTGTATCTGACTACAATGACTCAATATGAGCCACACAGTCAGTAAAGAAGCTGTGTTGGTCCTCTAATGTGTGGACGCACAACTGGAGCACACACGTGATAAGACAGATACCTCAAGGGAAGCCATGTGAGTTTTTTTTCTCTGGGGATTTTTCTCTTTTTGGTGTGTGCATATGTCCGTGTATGTGTGCTTGAAAGATCTCCCCCATCCTGTAGATTTGTGTCCGTGTGCAATACTTTGCAATCTCATCTCCATCTAAAATTCCTGCAGGCCCTGTGCACCATTATCACGCAGTTGCAATAAAACCCACAGTAATTAAAGGGGATCTGGCTGTAATTGCCTCAGTGAATCAACTTAATCAGCACCTGTGCTCACAGTCGACCTAATGGTGCAATCTAACCTTTTAATACCCCAGAAATTAGAATTGTAAAAAATTATACACCTGATAATCATTCTGTATTTTGAAACTCTTGAGTGGACAATGAGTGGACCATTGTCCAAGGCAAATATTAAAGATCTGCTGAGTGAGCATATGAGAGAGAGAGAGCGAGTGTCAGAGTGAAGAGGAGAGAAAGAGAGGCAGAGAAAGAATGAAGACGGGCTGACATGATACCACTAAGTGTTCATATTGTAATTTAAATGATTCATTCTTTGTGTTGAAGTTTATTTTTCTGTCATACAGTATGCTGCTGTTAATGTGTGCTCATGATCCTTTAAAAAACGCAAAAGAAATCAATTTAATTAAATGACAAAAGAAGAAAGACTCCGCTGATTGTTAATGAAAATAATCGAACCCGTCTTCAACTCTTATTTTTATGCTGAAAGTTGATGTTGAAAATTGGCCTAAACTTTTTTTTTGCATGCTCACACCAACCTTCAGAAACGCGAAATTACACACTGCAATCTGTTTCACAATCAGTAAACTTGCCCTGCAGCCAAAAAGTGACTTAAAGCTTTGCTTTCATGCAGAGTTTAGGGAGCTTTTACACGCAAATTTCAACTGAGACCGATTGCAATCCTCCTTGACACAGCTGGTATTTAAAAGAATGCGGAAAATCGGAGGGCCAAATGGAAAGGCAAGATCACATAAAGTGTGAAGAAACACATTTGATGATCAAATCTTCTCTTGTATAAACTGCTACACCAAACAAGAAGGCACTACTTCAGCTCAGTTTTGAAACAAGACTGGACAGTGAGAAACATTCAGGTTCACGTTGACTTTCTGATTGGAGCGTATGGGGCGTCACAGACTTCAATGTTAGCACAAACACTCAACCGCAGAAAAATATGCAGGAATACTTTTCACCGTTAACGACAATTTAACTTTTACAACTTTTTGACATTCTGACTTGTCTCACAGAAAGATAGGAACAGGTTGGGTTAATGTTATTGGTTGTTGTTCTGGTAATGCCATTAAAAAGGTCAATTATGGTCTCTTACTTTCAGCAACTCTTGAGAATTGTTGGTTTAAATCACAGACTATAAAATAATACTAACTTTATTTGTATCGCACTTTTAAAAAACAAGGGTTAACAAAGTGCTTTGAGACATGCAGAAGCGTACATAACAACAAAGCATGAGGACCCAAACAAGAACAAAACACCACGACAACAAAGCAACTTACTGATGAGACACCCAACCAATGATGGCGTGGCGTCAATAGGCTGCAGTCTAAGCAACAACCTAAGAGGACCTGCAGTAGTCTCTAGGTTATAGGTAGTTGCAATGGAGTGAGGAGTGGGAGTGTCTTTCTGAAAGTGTCTGTGGTTTAACGGAGCACACATGCAGGCTAATTTGTCGTTATGTCAGAATTAGATATTAAAGTTTGTGAAAAAAAGCTGTTCTTCTACAACAACAACAACAACAACAACAACACCACCGGCAGACTTCAATGCAAACAGTATTCACTGTTAAACAATACAATAACAAGCTCCAGAAGAAACACAGCTAACGACACAGCTAAAATCATGAATAAATTAGTACGGCCATTACTCACGCACTGCTGGGCCCACTGCCTCATTGAAATATAGGTCTTTTCAACACATATACCTAATATAGTAAAAAAGAACATTTAAAATGATTCAGTGGCCCGTGTGAACGCATTAATTTTCAGTACTAAAAATATATTTTTAAGCAGGTCTCGGGCCCTACTTCTTTTCTTGTGTGGAGTGCATAATGGATTCCTATGTAATCCATTACGGCTGCTGAGGGAGCCAGAGATGAAGAGTCTCCAGCAGCAGCCACCCGGGGTTGTTCTTCTTTAAATGAAGTTTTAATAAAGAACGACGGAGAGGCTGTACAAGGTCAATTATCAGACTTTTACCCATCCTCTGCTGCTCCTCTCAGATCCCCGTGCTTAGTTAACCATAATAGCTGTCAGTCATCAGCCCGCTGATCTACACGTAAAAACGTCAAGACGCCCAGACGAAGGCTGAAGCGATCCATCCAGCACCTCTGTCAGTGTACGTTTACTGTTGACTATTTTTCGTCCTGACTGGCACATAAGGTCGCCTCTGTCACGGACAGGCAAATCAGGAGAGCCGACGGTGGTCGACGTTCATTTGTCAGCGCCCCTGGTTGAGGAGGATATCTCTTTATGCATCAAGAATACGTTAAAAATCAGCAGGGGGGGGGGGGGGGGGGGGGTGGAGATATTAATTTTGTCTGTCTGTGTGCTCGTTCAGCGTTGAAAGTTGAAAAAAGCCCCCCCCCCCCCTCAACCCGTCTCAAAGAGTGAGGTGGATTTAATGTACAGGGTGCTTATGAATACACTTATGTATTCATTTGAGCAATAAACGCCGGGCTGGGTCCCACACAGAAAAACAAACTGCCTAGCTTCCGGCAGCCATTTTAATTAAATGCCATGGATTGTCAAATTTATCGATTCCCCCGCCCCCCCCCCTTTCCCCTGATACAGGCCTGAAGGATGTCCTGTGCCATTTCCATATCTTTAGCGGCTTCTCCTGCTAATGTGAGGTGAGGGATGGAAGGAGATGGAGGTCTGCTTGGCTAAATTGGGTCTGCTGGCTCTCACGGCGTGGAGCTGAGAGAGAGAGAGAGAGAGGGGGGGGCGGGGGGTGGGGGGTGTAAATGGATGTAGATAGGCTAAAGGGGGGGTTGTTCATGTCCTGAAGCGATAGCCTCACCCTCGCTCTCTCTCTCTCTCTCTCTCAGAGCAGATCTGTGTACAGATGGGCGTCTGACAGGCCTACAGCTGTTCTCCTAATTGTTCATTAAGTGTTCTATTGATTCCCTTATTCCGAGTACATGTGTCTTTCAGCCGCCGCTCACCACGTGAAGTGGCAGACACACATGCCACACACACTCACACCTACACACATCCCGGGCTGAGAGGTGCCGGCTGATGCTGAGAATGCGAGCTGCCACTTCTAATCCAGGCCCCCTTTCTTCTCTCCGCAGGGTCCGGCAGAGCAACGGAGGCGGGAGCGGCGCCCGACGCACTAGGCTTTTATTTTCCAAACTTTTAGCATCAATCAATTAAAGTGCTGGCAGCAGCATGGAAAATGTTTAATTCCTTGTTAAGCGGCAGCAGCTTCAGATTGCACCTGGCTGATAACGGGGGCTCGTGTGAGTCTATCAGATCCTGATACTCTTGCCTGATTACTCGGGGAGAGTGCGAGCTTTATTTAGGCAGGAACACGGTGAAGATCGAGGGGCAGAGAAAAGAGAAGAGGAACAGGGTAGAGAAGAGGAGACGAGGGAAGAAAAGAGGGGGCTTGGAGAAGGATGAGACTGAAGAAATGCTTCTTATCAGCTCCAATTAACTTCTGCCTCGGTTTATGGTGATCAAGTGGAGCAGCTCTCACCCTGATCCACATTTCATCCGCAAGCAGAGTTGATAGAAATCATGCAAAGGCCTGTGCTCTGGAATAAAACCTATTATTTGTATTAAATAGACCCAAATTAAAATTCCCATATGGAATAGTAGCCCACTTTCAACTAAGTCATCCATGTCTCTTCTACTTTGTGAGCCCGAGGTAAATAAAGAACTGAATTTGAAGTAGGAAAATGAAAGAAACTTGACCTTATAGCTACAAAGTTTCTCTGTGTGCTGGATAAAAAAGCTGGAGCATGCAGAGCACGTACAGAGCAAGGCAATCTGTTTCAGCGCACTTATGAATTTACAGAAAATGCAGCAAATAGAAAAGGTAGTATTATATGGACTGGTCAGCGCTAAAGAAAGAAAAATCACCAGACAAACTGTAACCATTCCTCTTTTTTTCCCCCTCCTTTGTTCTAAGCCTCACAATTTGGCTTTCAAATTGGACTTAGCGCTTCAGTGAGTCAAGTCATATACTCCCAGGCCGGGTGGTCGTCTCCATTTCTTGGGCGAGGAAATTCTGTCGGCACCTCCCGCGCTGAGTGGAGTGATAATGTTCTCTGTAAAACACAATCAGTCACCTCCCTCCTTGCCTTTGTATAAGCCTCGAGGACCCCCAATCAATACTGGCTGGCTGGGTGACTTATCATCGTGGACCGGCCGCAGAGCTGAGCTGAGCTGAGCTGAGCTGAGGCGAGCGGGGCGGCAGACGGTGGGCTGCATCCTGATGCAGACGTGAGGTGAGGCCTGTTGGTGACCTGCCTGCCAGCGTGTGAACGATTTGTTATGAGTCAACATGGAGGAAGATGGGGAAACATCTCCTGCAGAGGGCATTCACACCGCTGAATCAGTGGTCTAAGCCGCATTACGAGCAGATTTCAAACTCCTTTTGTTCTAGGTTTTTATTTGATTTTCTTGAATGCTTTTGGTGTTTGATGATTGCTATAGGATGTGTAAGAAATTATTGATTTTGTGTCCATGTCTTATTCATGACTGTGGAAACAATTATTAATTATTATTGAAGAAGTAGAAAACATTTTACTGGGAAAACTGACACTAGACTCATGACACATTCACACACATTATTCAAGACACAGACTTTTAAAGCAGCTAAAATAATCGTGTAGTTGAGAAGTGCATCACTGTTACAAGCCCGTTAAGTGCCTTATTTACGTTTTTTTTGTGTAGAAAATAAACTGTGTTGCAGTGACTTCCTTGCGTCGACCTGATTTCACCTTCACCGCTGCTTTTAAATGAATTTAGATAAATCAGAATCAGAAATATTGTAATAATCCCAGGGGGAAACTCTTCCACTACAGTTGCTCTTGAACAGAATATAGAAGTAGTAAATATAGAAGTGTATATAGAATAAAATAGATATAATAGGATAAGTAATAAGTATCAAATGAGAGTATCCAAAGTATAATAAGGTATGTAAAATATGTGAACAATATTTACAAATGTAAATATGTGAAGATATTTTACAGTGTATGTATAAGGCTCAACTCGAGATGGGACCGATCTGATCTCATATCGGATATCAGACTGACGGCCTCAATCCACGTCACTGATCAAGAAAGGTGGTTGGGCACTTTAAACACTCTCGGCTCGCTCAGACTCCCTTTTGAAGACGTTCAGACTGAACTGTAAAAAGTGTCCACAAGTCGTCTCCATGACGACGATCAGACCAGATTGGAACTGCTCCTTCTATAAGATCAAAAAATACAATTCTTACACTTCAGTTTGCAGTGCAATGCCGGGTTTACTACAGCTTTGTGTAGCCTTACTCATGCTACCAACAACAACAATAGCACTATTAGTTGCGATAATAAAAATCTAGGATTCAGTGTCGGTATCGGAATCGGATCGGGACTGAAAAAATATGAATCAGTGCATCTCTAAACATAATCATTATTTTTGTCACCTTTTTTTAACACTTAAATTAACATATAACCAGAATTAAAAGTCAAGTTGTACATTGTGATACATTTACGAGGTAAACATGATAAATGGCTGAAGAAGCTCAGACCTGAATTCCAATCCAATCCAATCCACTTTATTTATATAGCACAAGTTTAAACAAACACAAGGTTTCCAAAGTGCTGCACAAGAGAGTAAAATAGAGATAACAAATAAATAAAAATATATAAAAATATGCATGTGTACACATAAAACAAATACAGTCACATAAAACACATAAAATCAACACTCTACGTGGGGGTAAAAGCCAAAGAAAAGAAGTAGGTTTTAAGAAGAGTTTTAAAACGAGATAGAGAAGAGGCCTGCCTAAATTAACCCTTTAATCAACCAAAACTCCAAATGGAAATCACAGGATGTGCTCCATGGGCCGGTTAATCACACAGAAAGTTATTTTCTCTAAGGTTATGAGGTTTGTGATCATGAACAGCCCCTTTGTAAAAATCTTTTCAAAGTCAAATATTTCACTGACTTCTTGAGTGCCTCTTCACTTTAATCTGGCCACAATCTGAACTTAAAAAAAACAAACTTCTTCCTGAAGGCCACACGGGGTTGATGCGTGCTCCTGAACAAGTTGACTCCTGGCCTTGCTTGCATCTGCAGTTTTGTGACAATAGCTTCAAGGCCTTTATTTAACACAAGCACTGTTGTTTGTTTGATGGCCAAGGAAGGGCCAAACGCTGAATTACAGCGAGTGTGTAAACCCAAAACTCAGCTCTGTGCGTAAAAAGTCTCAAGTTGAGAACTGGTTTATTTCACTCCCAAAACACTTTAACGGTTCATGTCATTAAACTTCATTCATTTTTGTCATGTAACATTCTGATGTTTGAATGATAGCCGTACCCATCATTTCATCCCGAACGTGCTCGCATGTGCCAGATAACCAGATGTCAAAAGACTGTGTGTGAAAGACACTCACACACTTCACTGAAAAGAAAAAGTTAATAGGCCAGCTCTAAATATGCATCTGAAGTCATTAGAGCTGTCGAGCATGCAAAAAGCATGTTGGAATCAATGATCTGAAAATGTCTGCCTACCCCTTTTGTCTTTAACTCACTCTGTGTTGTGATGTTAACCGTATAAAATATTATTTCATCCATAATCTTTGCTGCAATCAGGATTTTAGGCCACCCTAATAAAAGCCGATTTGTCTAAGCTTTTTCCAAAAAAACCCAGCAGAATCTGAACATATTTTTTTTTGTAAGTGTTCACTTCCAGTAACTCTTTGTGTAAAGACGTTTTTTCAGCCAGATGTTGAGAAGAAAAACACCACAGGACAATAATAGCCGATAGAAAGAGTTAAAACAACCAGAGAAGTTTCCCCTCCGAGGCTGAATACACTTTGAGGCTAAAGATGGCCGACTGTTTACTAACATTTCAGTTCCTGTGCACCCGGTACTACAATGCTGAGAAAGGGGGTTGGAAAGCTGCTGTTTGGAATTGTCTTTAACTTTGATGATGTACGCAGCCCGAGCAGGCTTGTTAATGGCCTCTAATTGGCTTAGTGAAGAGAACATGTTGACATTTGCAATGTGTTCACAGTCCAGAGAGTCGCTTTAGCCATTATGCTAATTCAACCATTATATATCTGGGGGTATTAATGGGACTGACACAAGTGATGTTACAGGTAAAGGGCTGTGAAATGGTCTGTAAACAGAGGGAATTGATTCCAAGGCTGAGGCGATTGTCACCAGCCGGCGTTGAGCTGAACAGCTATACCTTCCTCCTCCTCCTTTAGCCTCCCTTCACTCCTCCTCCCCCTCCTCCTCCTCCTCCTCCCACCCTCGTCCAGCCTGTCAAATAGTCTCCGACAGCGATCAGCAGAGGCTGTCAGGGGCCATCAAAAAGGTACCCAAACACAAAGGGAAATGCCGTCTGCTTACAAAAATGAGACTAGATCAGGATCAATACAGTTTACCCCCCCTTGCCCAACAGCAGAGCACATCCATCCAGAGACACCATCACACAGGAGCATCAGAATCAGCTGCATTATAAGGCCTGTCTCTCTGCGGCTGCAGCCAGCTCCCTGTCATACACACACGCTGGGCTTATTTTACAAAAAACATTGCTTTTGAAAGACTGGGATGCAACTCAAACCTGATTCAAAGATGTGCAGTGAGTTCGGATGGACATCTTTGACTAAGAAATTCTAATATTCTATAAAAACAGATGTCAGGATTTTGAATAAATGTTCACCTGTCATCTGCCAAATGCAAGGTAAATGTTTGCTATGGTAGGTCAAATGTTCAGGTTTCCCATACAACAAACTAAACCAAATGATTGTTTTACATTAAATTCAGAGGAGGGGACAAAGAAACAAAAACAAAACAGTGTACCACAGAAATGTTCATCATACCACAGTGACAGGTGAGATACTCAGGATGCATTTTATAATATATTAATGACTGATTGCATAGTTATTGAACACAGAATTATGTTTGATGAGCTTTCTGATGATTGATGTACAACAGTAAAAAATAAAATTACTAGTAGAAGAGAATAAGAAACATTTCAAACCTCTATGTAAACAGTAACTCTAATACAGTAGTCTTATTCAAACATTTGTTCCCTATGTTGTTACAGTTAGTTGAAAGGGCTGCAACTTGAGATTTTTTACTTCATTGATCTAACAGATTATGGTGATTAAAGAAGAATTCTGAGGTTGTCTAATAATTTATGTAAAAAAAACTCAGATATTTTTCATGGTGTATTTTTTTAAACACATGTGGCATGCTCTCACAAAGATCAAACATGATTGTGACTTTACAGTGAACCGGAAAAGCTGAGAATGGACAAAAATGATATAATGTTGTCCAGAGTTTTTTTTTTTTTTTTAAAGCTGTAACTGGGTTAATATTGAGGTTGTGCTCTCAAGTTCAACATTTCTTTCCATTTTGATTCGTCCCACACACGACAATACTCGCAGTCTTTCACAAAAAGAAGGAAAATATTCACAATTATCTCACAATCCATGACCGGAAAAAAGCAGGGAGAAGCCAAAAAAAAAAAAAAAAAAAAGTGAACAAGAGAGGGTCTTTCAATAAATCACCTAGCAACTAATACCACAGCAACATATAATTCACTTCCCCACTGATATGACTCTATTCACCACTTCAAAGTCCAAACATGGTGAAAAACATCATACAAATTAAAAGGGCAAAGCAAAACAAATTAAATCATCTAAAATGCTTGTTTTCTGACTACAGATGGTCAAAAGGCAAAATATATTCAATATAAAGTCACAGAGAAGCAGCCGTTTCTCTAACGTGAATTGCTGGAAATAAGGATATTAATTGTTAAAAATACTTTATAACCTTTTTGTTTGTTATTATTAAACTTAAACATCACTAGACAGTACAAAAAGACACATATACACAAACATAAATACATACATTTAATTTCAGTAAATATATTTAACACAATGTAAAGAAACTCAAAAAACAACAACAGAATAAATCACATGATATTATTATATGGATAACAGGATCATCATGCCTCTGCATCCAAGGTTTTTCACAGCATCAGAATCTAAAATGTTTTTGTATTTGTATTTTTTCCTATCAATAATTTTCACTTGAAGTTAATAAGATTGGTTTAAGAACCATTCTTAATTTATAATTAATTAAGTGAATCAATGTTCAACGTTTTTAATTACTGACCTGATTTTGCAACTACAAAAAGAATAATAAAAATGTAATCACAGATCCAAACTTTAAAAGGTGTGATGACATTTAGCAACTGTAATGACTCATGTGATATCGGTGCTGTAATTTTCATGAACTGAAATGTGCTCATATATTATTAAACGATGAAAATCCTGTGGCCAAATTAAAAACATTGTTTTATGCCTTGTAAATACCCGGCTCGTCGTATCATCACTGAGGCAGCCTTACAGCTATCTTGTAACAACAGGGGGAGATGACCATCGCCTTTCATGTTCATTTAACTGTGGATGTGTTCACGGAGCAGAGAGCAGCCTATAAAACTGGGCCCTGCACTGCCACACAGTAATTGAATTACTCTACCAGGCAGCCTTGTATTCATTTACTGGTATGAGATCTGTGATTAAAAAGTAAAACGGGATATTTTTGATCCGATCTTTTTAGTCACGTGCACCATGAAAGGTCCTACAGAGTTTATCTCTTTTAAAATAATGATTTCCAAAAGCTGAGTGTGGTTATATCCGTCAATCTAGGTGTCTCAGTTAACTATCAAATAACAGCCTGCTAACCAGATCTGTCAAAAACCCAAGCCTGATAATTGCATACCTCTGCAAGAAGGAGGCGCTGCATAATAAATCTGCTGTATTCACCCAGAGAAAATTCAGCTTTTACACTTTTCTTTTTTTTTTCTTGATAGGGTTTGACTACGAAGCCCAGGCTAATAAAAGATTGGCCTGTCATAATGAATCAAGAGGACCAGTGTCAGGTAGGTAGTGTGAGTCTATCCTCTCACATATCCATCTCTGGAACAAGCCCCACTGTGTCTACATGGCTGCAGAAAAAGAGACCAGTCGACACCCTATTTGGCTCTCTCCACTGAAATTAACTTTAGGCCCAGGAGAGAAAGAGAGACAGTGTTTGGAGCAGCATGGCTTCATTTTCTCCCGCAGTGAGCAGCGGGGCCCCAGAGGGACACCAAGACGGATTTGCATGCCACTCGCTATTCTCCGCTACCTGCTGCAAATTTATTATTGTGGCAAGTCAGCTTCCCCAACAGCAACTTGGAGGACTTTTCAAACCTAAATGGTATCTGCGGGCGGTCAGGAGACGCATAGAAATCACACACCCTGTTTCTCTCTCACACACGCACACACACACACACACATACGCACACCGGCATATAAAGAGGAGGGGGAAAAGCTGCATCAAAAAGTAATCATGGAGATCAGAATATAGCTGTCAACAGAAAGTGATGCCTCTGATGAAGTGTTCGACTGTTTCGGAAACAAAGAAACGGTTATCAACTTTTCACCTAAAGTTTGTTGGCTCTGATAAAATCTCACTGTGGCTCGGGAGGCTATAGACATGTAACATACAGAGTGTTGATGTTGTGTTTCAACTCAATAGTTTGTCATCTATCGGTTCTAATTCCTGCCATTTTTTTTAGTCTTCATATCAGCCAATCAAACAGTCAGAATGAAGATTTTCACTACAGACGTAATGAAACCTTTGCCGCTTAATGCAAAAGAAGTATAGTAACGTAAAAAAAAATTAAAAGCAGAAAATATTCAAATTGTCAAAAATGCAAGAAGAGAACATTAATTATTTCATAAATTGGCTGACTATCACGAAAATAGCTGATTAACAGTTGGTGGATCGACCAAGTGGCAACCTCCAGTCAAGAAAAATGAAGTGCAAAATCCTGCAGTTCGTCGAGTGTCCACTTGAGGCTGGCTGCAGGAACACCAGAAGTCAAAAAAGCCATTTTTACAGCATAAATAAACATGTTTACAGCCTGGTACAAAACACAAAATAGGTCTGATTAGTTATTGTCATCATGGACACACACTGTACGAGGGTTTAATTTTTTTACACAGCTCTGTTTTGATTTTGAAAACGATACGTGTTATCCATTTTTAGGCGCTTAGCTGACATGATTGACAGGTGGGCGCAATGTAGCGGTTTGTCAAGAGGCTTAAAACCCGCCTCAGCTCCAGCTCTCAGCCTGTCGTTAAGTTGACTGAAAATTAGGTTGAGACAGGATTTCCAGGATGGCGGCTGCTGCCGACGAGCCTCTGGAGCCCCCTGCAGGAACAGATGGGCGCCGCACTCAGGCTTCGTCCATTAATATTTACAGTCAATGGGATCGACTTATTTAATCTCTTACAGTCGCTGTAAATTTTGAATGTTTAGGGTTCAGCAGATTATTTGCTAAATTGCAAGTAGCTCCATACCTTTGATTAATTTGACTGATCTAATTTTAGCTGGTCATTGCAGTTGGTAAAACGCTAAACAAATGTCAGATTTCTTTCAATTTCAGCTCAATGTTGGGGAAAAAAAACTGAAAAGTTGCACTGGAAAAAAGATGGTTTCACAACGAACTCTTTAGTAAAAGTTTTCAAGGTTAAGGTACTCCCGTTCAAGCTTCTTTAAAAGTACAGGCCACGACTGGACCAAAAGATTCCCTGGCTGCACATAATATCTGACATGTGGCAGTCAATCACTGCAGACCTGCACTGAGATATGCTCAAGGTCAAATACCTGTCAGAAGGTCATGAAGGAGTGGGATGGAGGCATACAGTTCAGTCAGGGTCAGAGATAGCCATTACCTTTCCTTTGTCCCCTACAAACGAGTATCATTCCCCTGATTATCTATTATCATGTTATCGGACGTAAATTTAACAAGCTGTTGAGAGTGCTGGAAAATCAATACCTTTTAAATGCTGTTTATGTGTGATTAACGGTTAATATCCTCACAAATTATTTAATATAATAAGGTCATTTGTCTTTCACATGAGCCCGGTACCCTGCAAAGAATAATAGAATAATAAATGAGGACACTAGTGAAGAGGAGATTTCTGATGCTTTCCCCGGCTCCGTTTTATTACCCATATCCTCTTTACAGCTACAAAGCTGCACTATGGTTATTTTATGCAAGTCATAAAATTAGGCTGAGATGGAATTAGCAGACTCGGGGCTCTTTATAGGTCAAGCCGGTAGTTTATGAGCCCACGACTCCCTGGCACTATTGTCAGGAGGCTAGTTAGAGGGGTCTTTAAGCATGATTTAATATGTCCATGCCTTGGAAAATAGTTAAATAGCTAATTAAATGGAGGAGTTAATTTACATATTAATTGACCTTCCAGTAATATTTATATTGATACCTACATGAGGAGCCCTTGTCTTCATTGCCTTTCATCATAGTTAGTCTGAGCAAATATGGTGTAACTTTTTTTGTTTAAACTCAAGTTTCTTTTTATCGTCGCTGGAGAGCGGCTGTGTATTCCCCGGCATGTCAGGCACAGCTGGCTGGGCTTTTGTGTGCCAGGACTCCTTTTGTTGTGGGATAATGGAGGAAGCACCATAAACAGTGATGGGAAGTGGCCTGGGGGGGGGCTTTGCGGTTTGGGTGGCTGGGGCAGTCGGAGTGTGTGTAGAGGAAGGTGGGGGGGGGGGGGAGGGGGCTTGGGGAGGTGGAGGACAGTGTCTGTGTCAAAGCTGCTCTTAATTATATCTCTAATCACCAATCAGCTTGCCAACTAAACAGCACCCGAGGGCCCGACATTAGCCCAACCTGTGCAGAATTAGCACAACATTTCACCTGCAAAGCTTTCCAACTTACACACACACACACACACACACACACACACACTCTGCTTGGCCGAGTCGCCTCCTCGGAGAGAGCATGACATAAATCTGTTTGTTTGTTACCCTCCACGCCACACCATAATGCTCCATGAGAGATTTGTGCCACATTCTCTATGATAATAATCTATCGCGCTAATGCGACCCCTGCATGTCGCATTGTCATGTTGATGTCCGCGTGGCCATCGAGGGGTAATGATGACACGGATCAACGATGATAGATTGGAAGCACATTGTTTGCTTTCGACAGGGGGGCGCGTACGTTCTGCGCGCCGTGTTGTTAGCATGGTAAGTGTGTTTTACAGCCTATTATCCGGTTGATCATTTGTCACTAGCTTGTCTTCTCGCTTGTCTCCCACATTCTTTTTGGATAATGGCCCCCTTCGAACGGATCTGCATACGAGGCCTGGATTCAACAATAGAAGTCCTGAAAGGGTCTTTTCAGGCCGTGTAAACTAGAAATGTGGCAACAACAAATATCCAACAGGACGGTTTCTGGGATGACTCGGCGCAGATAGAGGGATGCGTTCCTGCAATACGCCATGTTCGTGCGGTGGCCGCTTTCCTGACCTCGTGCTTGCGGGGGGGAAAACTCACTAACGTTTGGCAACAGCTGACGTTAGCATGCAGTCACTTGATAGCTAACATTGTTACTAATATCACAACACCGTACTCATTTCTTGCCAAGTGATGTTAGCTAGAAATTGGTTGACGCTAATGTCAGCTGTTGTTAAACATAGCTTCTCAAGTATTTTGGTTTACATTTAACATCCATTGTATTGTGTTGAGGCAGTAGGAGGATGATATTATTTTCACAACATGTCAAAACAACTTATTTGATGAGCAAATGTTCAACAACAATGAGCAGTATAGCATTAACAACAGCTAGCATACCTTCATGTTAGCTATAAGAAGAATCATGGTATGGTATTAGGCTCATTTTTAGCAAAGGAATCTGTTGAAAACTATTGTTAGCTAGTGTCTAAAACAGTCGCTAATTGATTATTAAATGTGTTGTTTAACATTCAGATACTGGTGAACTCCCTCTGAATTGTCGTTATCCATTAGCCTATCAACTGAAAACAATGCAATGACAACTATTTGTCAGATTTCCTGCATTTGTATGATATTCAAGCCTGAAACGCAGCAGTGCAACATTATCCTGTTGATAAAATGATTTGAGCTTCCCATGATAGTGACGTCAGAAGATAAAAGGTCGTCACGTAATCAGGGTGAATAGTCAAAGCGTGGACTTATTTCTAGGTGCTCTTCAACTCTATCTTTCTCTTCTTATATTTCACATATGCTATGCTATGCTATTAACCTCATTAATTACACTCTTGTTATCCAGCGTTCAATCATATCACTTAAGCTGTGAGAAAATCCTCCTGTGCACGGTATCTATCTTCCATTATCTCGTCTCCTCATGGTTTCCTCTCCTGCTGCTTTTTACAATATGGCTGCCAGCCTGAATCCCCCCCCCCCGATCTAGCCACAGGCCGGCAGCTGCCCAGCAGACCCGCAACCGCCATCAGCAACACCTCAGGGCCATCGTGTCATCACTCACAGGGGCTAAGTAGCCTGTCAGAGGGCGCTGCTGGCTGCAAATTGAATATTGTTATTGTCATTTCATATTTCTCACCAACGCATCGTGCACGTTGTTAACATGTTGATGTGAGAGGGAACAGCTGGTAAATTTTTTTTTTTTTTTTTACAGACTATCATTTGAGTTGTTTTGTTTTCATATCATATTTTCCGTTTTTTTTAAAAAATATGATTTTTACTTATTTAAAAACAGATGTAATATCACAACTTCATTGAATGATTGGTTGAATACGTGATCAGTTATTGCGAAGTAATTGGCACCTCTTGATAAAAGGTTGCCAGTTGTTCAAGGAAAAATACCAAAAATGCCTTCATCCACCTTTTCAAACTGGAGGAATTGGATATTTTCTTCCACTGATTTGACCAGACACTAAATATTGAAAGGTTTTGGACTACTGATGATACATTTCGAGTAGTAATCTAGGACTCTGGGGGGTAAAAAAAAAAATGTCTGTCTCTGTATTCTGACCTTCTCTTATACCAAACAATCACTGGGTCACTCGTGTATAACAAAAATGTTATTAATAATTGTGATTTTCTGCTTATTTAATGATAAAAACCAAAGGCATAATTCTAACGGTATTTGCAGGCAGAGGAGTAAACTGACTAACAGCTGGTCACCTATAATTCCTCTCCCGCTCTGTGTCGTTTGTGTGCCGATTAGCGTCTAAGTGTCCCTGTCCACAGGACTCTTTCCAGTCTCTGCAGTAGATATCACCTCAGACGCTGGCTGAAAGCTATTCGGTTGCTAACAGTTGGACGCAGAGTCCAAAAGGCAGAGAGCGGCACAGAGAGAAGCCTGGGAGACGTCAGCTGTGCAGTAACAATAATCTAGCCTGGCCTCTCCGCCCCATCCTGAGCCTCAGCCAGTGTCCAACATTTTCGAACTGAATAAGTCTATAAAATGGACACCTGCCACCAGACCCCGCATGCATCACTAGTGCCAGAGTGGCGAGCACAATCGCCCAGCAGTCACGGGTACTTGCCTGCTGATATATCAGATGTGATCCCTGGGAAGGGGTTCAGTGCCCCAGCCAAATGTTAAAGTTATTTGTTCTTGTCATTAAACTAAACTTTATTGTGACCCTCTCTCGCTGTTATTGAACTGGCAGCGATTCTCCCGGATTGGACTTTATCATTGAGACTGTCTATGAATCTCTGGGGCTTTGGCATTGCACTTCACTGAGCTATAACTCCTTGTTGCCCCTTACAGTCCAGAGGGCCGGAGTGTGATGAAGAAGAAGAGTCAAGGGAGCATTTGACACTTTTTTTTAAAATTCTGAATAACAGTTATTAATAAACACAGAAATGAATGTGTTCAGAAACACTTTACAAAGGTTCAGAGAGACAAGATTTTTTTCTTTTCAGTGTGGTAGTTTGATGTCATACACACCTACTTCATGAGACAGTTGGATGTGCAATCAACCCTTTAAAACACAAGTCTTTTATTTACATTCATACAAATGCTTTATTTCCTTGTTAATTGTTTAGCACCAATACACCAAGTCAAATTCCTTGTATGTTTAAATGTACTTGCCAATGAAACCCGATTCTGATTCTGATTCTGATGATCTTCCCCTCACTTTTCCTCTACACCCTGGCTTTGAAACCAGATGCATTCTCAACCTCAAAACTTTCACTTGCTTCCGTCATGTCAGTCGGCATTTCTTCTTCAGCTTATGTCAAACAAGAGACGCCAAAAACAGATAGCAACCCTTGCTGGTAAAAAAACGGGTACTATGATATATAATTTGGCAAATTGATTTAAATAGTTCATATTTGTATCCATTTTTTTTTTGTATATTGTGATGTATCGTTGTATTCCTACCTGCTATTGCAGTGAACTGGTTTACCTGCAGACCGATAGTTCTTATTTACCTGGCTTTTTTTCACAGATGGTACGATGACCAATGAAAAGAAGGGACAAGAGAATTGTACACATGCATGTAAAGGACGGTGTTAGCTAAAAGATGACACACTTCACTTTGTCCACAGGAGCCCACTTAAAGACATAATATGTGGATTTTTCCACCATCGGGCTCTCAATAAATACGACACTAACAAAAGATGATGTCGAGGTCAGCGGGGAATCATGGGAGTTCTCTCTGCTAAATAAATATTTGAGGAAATGTATGTACTCAAATAAATATATAACATGGTTTTAGTCCACTTTTTTTTATTAATTTAGATATTTTAATGTAAACATTGTCATAGAATTCTACATGTTGTACGTTTAATTAAGCAAACAGTAAGAGATTCTACCAGGTGCTTTTATTAAAAATGTAGCATGAACAGAAGAGACAAGAACAAAGTATTGATTCTTAGGTTAACACTTTTGGTATTTACATTTGGTAAAATATAACAAATAATCATCTTCTGTAAGGCTTTACTTCGAATTCAAACTAAATATTAAGATGAGTTTTGAAACATTTTGAAACATTTAAACATACATTTATTTACACTAGTTTAGTATGTGACAGTTGTCTTAACCAATTCATCTCTTATTTTTATGTTTGCCTCCACTGCCTTTAAAACTGATAATTGAGTTTTGATTGCATGTTTGCATCAAATGCTTCTGTGAGAGTTTTGTGAAGGTATAATGTTGTTTGCTTAAAAAAAAGAAGAAGACATTTTTCAGTTTAATTCTTGCTAGAAATTCTGTCCTCTGCACACAGACAGCTATGATCCATCCCATTAATCAGTAAGCACACAAAGAGCCATTATTATTCTTTTTATTATGGAACTTTACATCAAAGTTTTGGTTTTACCATTTAAAGCTGATGGTGAGAAATGGAAAGTACAGCTCCTCTTACAGTGGTAATGAAAAGGGTTGTGATCCATGGCTGTTTGCTTTGCCTCACTGTGCTTTATTGTCAACGATAATTGCATCCCTCACTAGCTTTACACCGTTTCTCTGAATGTTTCATTACTTTCCACCTTCCACCTTCCCTGACCCCACATCTGCTGCTTAGAGAAGACATTCAAACAGATATTAGAAAGAAATATCTCGCCAAAAAGTGTTTGTGGATCATTAAGAGGCTGCAACTGTTACAAAAACATTAGCATTGGTGAGGTAACGCTGCAGACAAAAGGTGGCTCTTTTTACAGCCTGTGTATTTTCCAAAGGTTCTTGAAAGAGACAATGCGGTCATAGAAAATATAAACTGCAGATAAACGACGTGACATAAAACTGCAGCCCATGTCCTGTCAAGCTCGGGCGGCTTCCGAGCTCAAACTGCCTTAATTTTCACCTCCTGTGAATTGTGCTAACATCCTCTTTCTCCTCTGGCATGAAGAAGGGGATATTTTGCTGAGCTTTAATGAGATAGTGTTATGCCTGGGTTATGCCATTTCACATCTGCGTACATAAATGTGTTGAGCATGACACTATCCATTGCAGCACGAGGAGTCTCTAGGTCTTATGTTGGCTTTCTTTGAAATCTGTTAAAAAATGCAGCTTGATGGGAGAAAATATAAAGAGGCTTAAAGAGACGTTTTACTCCTCTGCGGCTCGGGTATTTCTGGCCCGGTAACCTTGAAAACTACCAACTCGTCTCCTATATTCCTTTTTTCCCAATGAGGTAAAAAGGGCAAGTTTTCGCTCTTTAAGATGGCGGTACATAACCTGTCCATGGAACATAAACGTGTCTGCTGGTTAGGGAAGATGGATGGAGGCCCACATGCCTGCCTTAATAAAAAGGTCTTTAAACCCTCGTCCAGATCTTCTTCCCAAGGAAGCATGATATTAAAGACAGGCAGGGAGCTGGGCTTGGTAAACGTAATGGATCGGCAGGAAAGTTTAAAAGCACCAAGGGGGTAGGCCATTATGCAAAACAGGACTCGCACAAGTAATCTGCGCCCTGTCTCTCAGCTGCCAAAGACAAAGAACACATGCAGAGGCCCTGATTGCTTCTTAAGAAGCTCCCCGCGCCGCCATGATGGATTCTGGTATTTTGACTGTTAATATGTTTGAATGAAAATTATTTATACATTTCTGTGAGGTTGAGCGCCTCTCCCTGTGATTACTGCCTCTGAAAATGAGAGCGGAGGAGCAGGAAATCTCCATGTCACAGAGGCCTGATGTATACTCAGATTATGGGCTGATTGCAGCTCAGATGAGCACTGCATAGAATCGTTTGCCCGCATCTATGACAACTCCCAGTGTCTGACAAGGCCTCTTAGTTTTTCTGGTTATTGATGCATTCTGCATAAATGCAATCCATTAATAGTGTCTGATGCCTGAGCATAGGTATGGGGGGGAAGGCAGCGAGTTGTATGTGTGCGAGTGGAAGCTGGGTATTTAATACACTCAATCGCAGGGAGGCAAGCAGCAGGGAGAGCATCCTGAATGTGTTTCATCCAACGCCGTACTGAGCAGCTGATCACAAGTGAATCATGTTGGAGGGAAATACGATGTGTGATGATGACACCCGGGTCGACATCTATCAGACTCGCTGTGTTCGTCCAATGGGGACAATTAGGAGAGCAGGATGTGGAGGAGAGAAGCCTCAACGACAAGAAGGATAGTAAATACGAGGACATGACATTGAAGGTCTTTGAATGTGGGAGGTGTGTGAGAAAGTCACATAGATTTAAAGTTGTCCTGCTGTACATTCCCAGTCAGCTTTGTTATAATGTTAGTAGGAACATTTAAAAAGGTAATTAGTAAGTATTAAGAAACTTCAAATATATATATTTTTTGTTGTTTTACACTTTTTACATTCAGAAGGAAATGTATCTTAAAATTCAGCATATTTGTTATTTATCTTTTATTTTTGCAAATTAGAGTTTCATTAACATTAACAAGTGTTTTATTTTATCTTAGTAAGCAGTATAGTTTGAGGTACTCCACTTTATATGCGAACATTACATCAGCAATAAAAAACCCAATAATGCAATATTAGTTTATATAATGTTTAGAGGTGGGAAAAAAACGATTTATGTAAAAATCAAGATTCTTATCTTGTGAGATTTTAAATAGATTCATAACTTCTAAAAATTGATTTTTTTTTTTGGACTAATCAGTATCCCTGCTAAGTGCTAAGGCTAGCTCTTTAACTCGGTAGAATACCAAATGGAGCAGCAAGAAATTCAGCCAGTCTCACAGATGACGTACTAATTCAAAAATAGACTTTGAATCATGAATCCAGAATCGTTTTGAATCGAAAATAGATTCTGAATCGAATCGTGACCCCAAGAATTGAAATTGAATCGTGAGACACCCAAAGATTCCCTATTACTGTTACAGATAAGCCATTCTCTAGATCAGCAGTTCCCAACTGCTATAACCTCACGACCAAGCACCTTCATGAAAAATCTGGATCCCACAACTCTGATATTTTTTTAACCATTCAGCGTTATTGAATAAAAAAGTGTACAGTTTGGACCTCAAATTGAACAAACAAATGCGTTATAGACTTTTTGACTATTTTTTTTCATATCACACGTTTGTTTTTTTCAAGATTTATTTTTGATCCTTTCAGACCTCCATTGTAGAGATAGGTCAGTGGATAGAGCCTGAAGTCAGGAACATCAGAACATTTGAAAAAATGAAACACCTACGCATACACACAAATCTGTGAGTCGGAGAGTTCAAAGAGGGCGCAGCAGAGACACATCGCTAATCCTGTAGCTCGTCTGATCAGCTGATACAGATCGAGATATGAGCAGAAATCCCTCAGAAAGATTAACGTAGCAACTGCTTTAATACCAAGAAACTTACATTTGTGTAAACCTTTACACTTTTGTGTTTATGTACATTTTAAACTTGTAAACAGAAGCATGATTGCAAAATATTTCACAGCAATTTTTCATTTTTGTTTAGTCGTGAGAGGTTGACATTTTAAGGATGAAAGATAATCATCCAACAGTACCAAGGACTTCAACGGGGGCCTCCTGTATCCGCCTCCAAGCTCCAATACATAAAAATGATTGATAGATCCACATACAGAACAACAACCCCCTGAGAACAATTACTACAGCTTTGGTAATTCCGCAATCATGCCGTTTGATCATGGCACACCGCACTCCTTCATCCTGCTCCGGACCATATTCAAGAGAAACTTTTGGCTCCTTGGTTGAAGGAAGACGAATGAAAATATTTCAGCAGCCAACTTTTTAAGCCAATGAAAACCTCACAGTGGAGCAGTGGCACTTTGCAGTAAAATGGAATAAGCATTATAGGGAGAAACAAATTCCAGCCCCCAACACACACTGATGCAAGCACACATTCAGTCAGCGCCCCAGGCATGGGTTCAGTCGTCCCCGTCTCTGTCTCTCTCTCTTTTGGGGCCTGATTTGAATATGAGCCTTGTTTTATGGAGGAAGGTAATTGGAAGTCGGTGATTTACTGCAGTGTATACACGGACTGCATCCAACAAAATATCTGGAAGCAGGGAATAATCGCTTTGCAGCCTGCTGCTGCATTTATCTGGACACAGGTATATTTTAACCACCGGGTGTTGACAGTGTTGACTATTAGCCGGCAAATAAATTATTCAGCACGTACAAGAGGGGAAAAAATGGGAAAAATCTCCTTTCTGCTGCTACAACAGGACAAAGCAGTGTGCAGCGGCGGAACAAGAGAGGCAGTCATTTTTTCTTCAATTACAAAAGGCAAATATTTATTATTTATAAGTACTTGCCTTGTATGGGCTTAAATGTTATTTATGAACCTGTTGCATAGTGATTTCCAATGTAACTCATTATTTTTAGCTGGAGGGTGTTGTAAAGGAGCAAGGATATATTTAATGACACTCTGCTAGTCGGTGCAATTACACTGTAATCATTATGTAAAATGTCCTATTAATTAAACCAATTTCTGCTAGGGGAACATTCTTTTCTGCAGGGCCTGCGCCTCATCCTTCAGCCGCCTTGCTGCCTCCTGTTTTTCACCAGACTCCCATTCTGTTGTGACTTCACTGCATACATATTTATAAAAGAGATTTTCATTATCCCCGAGATTTGGAGCCACTTTCAGATTAAAAAATAAAATGCGCCACAGAGGTTTGAAAGGCATTTAGAGTTCTTTCTTGTCATTAAATGTTTCAGCCTTTAGATCACTTCTTCTTGCACATTTATAAGTTGAGAATCTGCACTGAAACCCATTTTGGCTCCTATTTTATACTGATTGAAATAACATGGGATGCTCAGTAACTGCTGTTTCTCTCAACCTGTCACATGTGGCAGCTTGCCTGTGGACTTCAGCTGAAAAATGATACGGATCAAGGTACTCGACTCTAGCATTGGTTTGACACAGGCTGGGCTCTGCTAAAAGAAGCTATAATAAAAAGGAAATAATCGATTATATGTAGTAATGATAAAAAATAAGCAATACCTAGTCGTTTTTGTTTTCATACAGTTTAGCTTGCAGACAAATGCCTGACATTGTATGACTTTTAGATGTGCAAACATCATTAACATGAGGTTAAAGGGGACACAGTAGCAGTATTTGATGTAAGAAAAAGACCCCAGATTGGGTGTAAATAACTACTAACATATGTGGGTACGTAATGTAAAGTACGGTAAGGACGTGCATGGTTAGCCGCCTAAGAGATTGAATGACCTTGCTGGTTTTCACCAGAATTACTAGTCAGCTGAACTAATTGCTAATTACATTTTAATTAATTCATGCCCGCAATGCTAGTCAAATGTTAGCCAAGTAAAAGATTACATGCCATAACCCTTGCTTGTCTGCACCTGAATGTTGAAATTTTCATTTAATTCATGCCCGCAATAAAACGGTAAAACGTTGTGTGTAAGCTGTAATGCAGCCGCCTTCCATTAGCTCCAGTTAAAGACGACTGTCGTGCTGCCATACTGCTCCACTACCAAGATGTAAACCAGCACCGTTAGACAAAAGGCGTCTCGTAGTGCAAAGCAGTATTGGCAGTATTTTCATCTGGAAAACGGAGATAAAGTTGTACGCAGGCTATGTCAGGTTAAAATTGGAGGTGCTAGCACTGCTAACGTTAGCCACACTCAGCAAACCAATTTGACATTGTTTACCTGCTGACGCTGTGATCTCGTGTTTTGCCGTGTCAAATAAAACGCGCTTAATTTCGCTTCTTTACTGAGCAGTCCATTTACTTTAGGCCAGTCAACTCATCTGAATTTAAATTTGTGTTTCATGGACCTTGAAATCACCTAACTAACACTACTGTATATGTCTGTACCTTAACCCTACCTGACTCGTAAAGAAGTCAACAACATAAAAGCAGTCAACACTACTCTTTGTTTTAAACAAGAATCAAAGCATTGTAACCGATTATTTTTAAAACCTGATTGCCGTCCCGAGCAAACCTTTAAAATGATTATCTCACACTATTTGCCTTCAACGCCACATTATAACAATCTTCAAGAAAACAGCATCAGGTTGAAATATAAAAGGAGCCTACAGTGTCTTTCTTAGAGACTTTGAGCCACTGACCAAGCTGCTGTGTTCGACTGTTTAGGAGAAAGAGCTAGTTTGTATAAGAGCATGTGGAATGACATAATAACATGCATTAGTAATCAAGTTCAGCTAATTCAGAGGATAATGAATTCCGGCAATGATGGAAGGTGAAGTTAAAATAATTTCAGATCCAAGTCGCAGTGTGTTTAACGCATATATAGCTATTCATTTAAAAGTTTTAGTGCTTTGTAATGCAAGAGACTAACACAGAATTCCAAATTTGTCTCCCTTTAAGAAAATGTTGGTGCTAGCAATCATGGCGGGACAGAGTAGTTGACCTCCCCCCTGGCTCTCTATCTGCTGCTCTGGCAGTCCTTATGTTACCGTCGTGACCAGGGGTCATTGGCACTTCCAATGCTCTTCAGACACAATCTGTTTTCTTTACTTCTTGGCACAAAGGAAACGATTAAGAAAACAATTCAATAGAGAGCCAGAACACACACGCACATCTACATTGCAAATGGAGGCGCCGGGATGTTTGCTATTCAGAAAGCGTCGGGTGGGATAGGCCCTCATTGTGGGAGTGCTTATCTAAGAGGTCCACTCCTGAATACAATAGTCAACCATACTGCTGCTGAGGGGATTAGGCTGTTTATTAGGCTATAGTGCAAACATTAAAGTCATTGAAATTCAGTAGATCTTAATGGAGAATCCAACAAGTTGTGCAAACATCCATTCATTTACTTATTAGAGAAGCTGCATTATTAGATATTGCATAAATTATACTTTCTTTAAATTGAATAAAATACAATGCAAGAACAGACATTAAGCAGTAATTCATCCAAAGCCCCAATTTTTAATCATAATAACCTCGTCAGACAAAACACAACTACAGAATTACCAGCAGAAAACTTACATGTGTTTGGGTTTGTTTTTCTTAAATGAAACTTAAATTCAGCATGGCTGTTGGTGTTTTCCCATTGCATTGTGTTTCAAGTGTTTTAGAAAATTCATAACTACATCATGTAAAGATTTGAGAGTCCACATCTCTGTGGGTCTCTAGAAGATCGAACAGGTGGCAACATCTCCAATCATAATTGTTGTTCTGTTTTTTTTCCCCAGACAGCTTGCCACGTGTCGTCTAAAAAAAGTTGCTACTGAAGACTATCTCAGCGCGTCGGGCAATGTTCGGAAACAGACAACGCTACACGCACAATGCTTCGGCTCTAATCAGGAGTGAGGTCTAAAGCTTCTTGCAAGAGCGTGACTAAAGGGCTGACACCCTGAGCTGCTTACATAGAAGAGTTTTTAAAGTCAAGACACCTGCTGCTAAAGATGATGGATGGACGGTGATGATGACGGAAAGAAGTATGGACACTGTAACACTGAGGGTGGAAAATGAAGAGAGGATGACCATAAAGGCAGAGTTGTGACAAAGTGACCTGATTCGCAGCAGTTGAGCCATGTAGAGCTTGGCAGATATGAAACTGTCCTGGTTTAATAATCAGCACAAAAAAGGCGATGTTAGTAATTATTCTGTTCTGTTTCAGATTCAAAGTTGAAGATCCTGTGAACATTTCGGTATAGAGATTAACTAGCAAGATAATACCATAGAATAGCTTTATATTCTGTTACATGCACTAATAACTGCAGTGGTGTCAGACTGGCTGTAGGCGGGTATGTTACTGGCTACATTTTCATTTCTGCATGCAAGTTAACAAGTCAAAGCTCACTGACTGCTGATGTCAGCAGCACGTCTGAAGCGCCCAAAATCTGAAGAATATGAGGCAGTCCTATTTTTACTGCGAGTTCCCCAAAGTTTGTGGCCAGAAACGACAGCAGGGCAATATGTGGAGAACCAATTTGAGAAAATGACCATTACACAGTGCTATTTATTCGATATCACTCAGATTCACGCCATGATCCCGATCTCAACCCATCAATCATCTCTCCCTGCTTGTATGGATTTCCAGAATTGAACACTATTTTGTTTATTCCCGAGCCGAACGCCCCTTGACGCTTATACTGACGTTACTTCTCTGCAATCACTAGACGAGACCTAACCGATCCTAGATCAGATCACGGGCCCATCATGCACCGATCACGTCCATCAAGAGACATCCAATCACAGCCCCCTATCACATGCGTCAGATATACATACAGCATCAAAAGCGCTGAAATAAGTTTTGTTCATGGATGGGGTTGTTTGGATTATTTGTGGCGCACAAAGTGTGGACCAGGAACAAAAGAAAGAACCGGAACAAAGGAAAAGACTTTGCGGCTAAAATAAGCAATAAGAAGCAACAAAGACGAGGGTTAAGCTGGTCAGCGGCGGATCAATGAAAGCCTTCTGCACGTTATGCCATTGTGACTTTTCAAAAGGCCACAGAGGTGAACTCATCCTAACACGGCATGCTGCTAAAGAGATGCACAAGAAGGCCAAAAGGTGCAAGCATTGTCTGTGCATTTATAGTAACAAAGGACTTCTTGTATCTGTCAAGGGCAGTCAGAAATATTTATAGATAAAGAGAATTTAGTGAGTCATTGCATTTTAAATCCGTTGTATTGCTATTTTTATGGAAGAAGCAGAGCAGGATTTCTGGCACAACTTCACCAACTAACAAGGTGTTCAAATAGTGAAAGGCTTGAAGAGGCACCTGAGTCCAGCAAAACTTGTAGTATGAAGATCAACTTTATTAATAAATTAGACCAACGCGTTTCGGCTTGTGGCCTTCATCAGGGTCAGGGTAACCCTAAAGAATTGCTATTTTTATTGTTAGGCTCCAACCTTTATTTATCTTATAATTTATTTTAATGCTTATGAGAGTGGTTCTTAACGTGGAGACAGAATGTGAACCTTGTTTTGATGGTTTCATTTATTTTCTGTAATAAATATATTCTCAGATGGAGGTCTATTTTAAGAATTAATGGATTTTAAACTTGTTCACTTCTTGACTTGTTTTTCTTTTGTTGGCAATGTTTGGCTCACCTTGTTGCCTTGTCTCGAGGTTAGCGATGCCTCATCCAAAGGGCACAAGGGCTTGATGAGGATTAAGCTGTAAATGATATGTTACAGCATTTGCAAATATAAGTATCTATGTATGTGTATCATACATTTTGTTATTCAGTGTGTTGCTTATTAAAAGTCTCACAATATGCAACGTGGACTAGAAAAGTAGAAAACAATCAAATGTGCAGCTTTACATAAATGCTGGAAGCTCGCCCTCTTATTGATATTATCTGCAGCTCTATCTCGAATTCAAAAAACAGCCGCACACACATACAGACACACATTCAAATTTTTTTTCAATCTGCAAACCATCAGCATGTTAACATTATTATCACACATACGGCGATGGCACCATGATTCTTATCAGAGGTAAGAATTACAATATTTATACTGCGTGCTTTATTTGTGGCTGGCAGACGGATGGCGGTGTTGCGTTTTAATCCATTACACCGCGGCGGGGTGTCAAATTAGGCCGCTTCATTAATACACTATCCACAAGCGGTGAAGAGAGAATGAAAGCAGAGGAGAAAAACTGAGAAGAAGAAGAAGGAGGAGGAGGAGGAGGAGGAGGGAGCAACTGTACATCAGGGAGAGATTATTATTATTCTGTCTCTCTCTGAAGATGAGAGCAAATTATAAGAACATACACCTTCTTCATCTGTTTGGATAAGTGGGGGGTCGGCGTCTGATGGATGACTGTGTTTACAAATGAGGGTGACAATGTTAAGCTGAGGAGCAGTACATACATTTCCCACCAACAAGGCTCCGGCTGGTCACACACACACACACACACACACACACACACACACACACACCCACGAACACGCACACACATACAAAGAAGAGGCAGACTGATGATGAGAGTCCCTCGGCTACCGGATTAGGCAATCTCCCCGACCGGCAGCAGATTGATAGAGTCACCGCTCGCAGACGCAATTGCAATGGGGAGGAATAAAGTTTGGCCTGCTGGTATCATCTGTGCTTACTGCCTGCTTGGTATGAATCTGTGAGGAAGGATGACCTGCGAGTGAGACCAGGCGCAGGACGTTTACCTGTTTCCTTTTTATCCAAACAGCTTGGACTGTCCGCTAACGTCACATCACCGTCCTGTCTGCCAGAGAACAAGCAAATAACATTATCATTATTAAATGTATTAAAAAGATGCACTCATATTATAATGATGGTTCTCCACAACTAATTGTTTTCTTAGTTATTAAGTCAAGAAACATCTTTCAGAATTCGTATTTTGACAATTGCCTCATTGTTAAAATAATCTTTTGGAATCTTTTGTGGTAAACAAGTCAAGATATTTGGGAATGATATGTTGATATTTTGGAATAAATGGTTATGTGTTTCAATCACAGTGGACTGCAATGACTTCATATCTTTGTTATCGTCTCGTGTTGTGTTTTTTCATTGTACAGTACTTGCTGATGAAGTCACTATTTCAACCATTAGTTTCATTATTATTTTTTTCATAAAATGCCAAACAGACCCAGATCCAGCTTCTCAGATGTGAGACATGCTGCTTTTCTTTGTTTTACATGACATTAAACCTAAGAATGTTTCGACTGTCAGCTGGACTAAACAGGTTCATTTAAGACTATCACCTTTGACCCCAGGGGAAGAGTCCATTTTTACATTTGTATGACATGTTATATGCTTAAGAAAATATTAACAATGTAAACAAGCTTTAGTTGCCACTAAAGCCACCTTCCACTTTCATTCTTTTTTTTTGTATGTAAAGCTTCATAGTTTTATTCTATAGTAAATAGTTTGTATTTGCCGTCACATCTGGAGGTAGCATGACAAGGACCCAGAGGAAAAGATTGTACCATGAATAATATAGTTAAATAACAGAAGCTGATCAATAACATGTAATAAAATCAATTTTACTAGTTAAGTCCATCATTTGAAGAACAAAAATGATTAAAAAAAAGACGTCGGCTTCCTGTTGTGCCCCTCTGCATTATAATGTGGGAATAACCTTTACATAGTAAGAAGTTAAAGATAGATTAACCCTGTTTACTAAGTCATAAAATCACGTCCATTTCCTGTCGAGTTTTTGGGATTTGTCTGGAGTTACCCGTAAAAAAAAAGTCAACTTTTAAGTGTTTCCGTTCTTCATGAACACTTTTTGACACGCGGCTGGACAAATAGTGCAGATAGTTTCATCAACAGCCAGACTGAAGCGAATGAATGGACCGAGTCAGTCAAGAGCAATCGCTGGCTGAGAGAGGTTAAATGTCTGCATTAGAATGCGTTCTCCCCCCCCCCCCCCCCCACCCCCACCCCCTCGAGCATGTTAAAGAGCCCTTCTTTTAGGATCCCCCCCATAATTCCACAGGGCCTCGCGCGTGTCATCTTTCTCCTGGGTGTCACAGGAAATAGACTGATGAATCACTTCCTGGTGTCACTGCCGTGGACTGGTGACAATCAGCGAAATGATAGTGTCTGTCTGCCTACACATATCTGTAATTGATAGCCCAAACCCCAAACACTCGCCTCTCTCCACTAGCTATGATGGAACATTGGATTGAAATCACTCCGGATGAGGTGGGGTCTGGGCCATTTGTTATTTACTTCCCGCTCGCTTCCAAGCAGCCCCCACCACCACCACCACCCTCCCCCAAACCCCCTTAACAACACCACCCTCCCTTCAACCCCCACCACCGCCCCCGCCCCCCCCCGCTCGTCGCCCCTGCCGCCAGAGTTTTTGCCACAAGAACACATTATGGTAATCAGACAGTATGTGTGTATAGGAATCAATCAACGGAAAAGCCCATCCTAAGAGTTATGACACAGAGAAGTCAGTTTGTAACTTTTGATTAATGATTGGATCTCCCCTGTTTTTTTCTGGATGGATGTAGGACCAGTAGGTTCAACATGGATGGTGTTTTCTCCGGGTTTAGGTGGAGGAAGGTTTATGTTTTAGGGACGTAGGAGTTGCACCCAAAATGGCAAACGAGGGTAACTCATCATTAGTGATCGATGGCGCCTCAGATAACCTCTTATCAGCATTAACGCCACCTTGGCACAGCCTCTTTCCTTCTCGCTCCCCTTTACCTGCCATCCCTGTGCCGTTCTGATTTATAAAGTTGTTACGGCAATTCACTCTAATGTTATTTCCTGCCACATAAATACATATATCTCAGGCAGCCATTATAAGGCCTGTAATGGAGGAGCATCAGGGCTGCTCCGGGGATCCTGTGAGGATGTTTGGCAGGATGTTATTGGTTGAGCCGGAGGAGAAACTCACATTAGCATTAATCCGCGAGGCGCAAGATAAAAGACTACGGGGACTGTTTTATTTTCAACAGACAGGATTGTCTTTCAACCCTTTGCAATTTTCTTTTGCAAAACTGACGCTTCTTGGGCTCGTTTTGAATATGTCTTTGACCCGTTCAGTGCTAAAGCTAAATGCATTTCTGGAGTTTTACAGCGGCGCAATGCATTTGTTCGGTGTTTTTGGACACTTTTTGTTTGTAGATGGTGGCGAGATGAACAATAAGGGAAAGGGACACAAAATGATTTCCAACTGAAGTATCTATCTGAACACAAAGGGGTTCTTGCAAATGCATGGTAAGCACCTTGAACATCTGTGCAGCAGTTAAAGATACAACAGCAGAGACTGATTTTGAAACAACAAGACGGCACTGTCATTTTCTTACCATTTTAATTATTTACTCTCTGTTTAGAATAAATGATAATCTCAATTTGTTAAGCACCATTAATACAAGAAATCTACATCAAGCTGTTCCACATTGATGAAAATAGGAAAATGTTTCATAGAAGATAATACTCCATGCTCCAAGTTAAAACTGTGCCTACAGCCCGCGCTGTTCAAGCATCAGTGTCTCGTTTTTACATTGCAGTATGAGCAAACTCAGAAAGAACAATTACCCATCAGCCTTTTGGAACTTCTGCGGATATTTAGGTTTGCAAATCCAAGGTGCAAATTGTTTGTGGAATCTCCATTATGCCCTTTTCTAATGTTGTCATTAGCAATCAGCTCAGTGGGAAAACAGGACAGCGGGAGGTGGAGGGAAATCATTTGAACCCTCGGCCTCGCCATGGATCCCCCGCCACCGAGGGGGGTCAGGGGTGCTGGCCAGGGTGACAGCTCAGGTCAATACTCGGGAGGAGCTGGTGGAGGATTGTGCGGCGGGGAGGGAAGTGCGGGTTGGCCCCAGAGATCAGCCAGCTTTAAGGTGAAGTCTGCAGAATATTGAGACGACGAGGTGTGGGAGCGTGCTGGAAATGAGGGGGGGGGGGGGGGGGGGGGGGGGGGGGGTGATAGTTGCTGACGGTGCCAGCTCGAGCCGGGAGTTCACACACACACACACACACTCGTACGAGCTAATGACAGGCGGCGAGGAGGTATCGAAAGGTGTGACGGCCATGTCAGGGAGTGTCCTCTGCTGCCAACATGCTCCCACCCCTTTACGCCACTCAGAGGGCATGGCACACCACACAAGACTGACACCTGAAGTATTGAGTTATCGATACGGTGTCTCTTCGCGACGGCGTGTGTGTGACAGCGTGTGTGCGTCATCGTGCGAATGAGAGAGTTATTGATACCTCTGCAACATTACACCAGGGTGGGAATGTTTATGTGTGTCTATGGCTTTTTGTTTTTTTGCATGTGAGGTGTCACTGTATGTGTGATGGAGTTATTGATATTGGACTCAAACTACTTATCGATTGCTCGAAACACAACACCTGCATGCAAGTCAGGTAACGCCGCACGCTTCAGAAACACCACTGATTGGTTTCCCTGCAGAATCCAAAGTTTTCAGCAAAGACATCCAAGGACTCTAAAGGATACACGTTCCGGAAAATCCTCAATCAGGTGATATTATGGCCTGATTTGATATGTCTCTGATGACATTGAGGTGATAACATTTGCACGTGGGCGAAGAGAAATGGAGGGGGAAAAAAAAGCAAAAAGAAAAATAGGTGCCAGTGGGTAATAGAAAAATCCAGAGGTATGATGTCAGGTATGGATGTGAGATATACAGACATTTTTTCTGCCAGCCCTATTTCAGCCAGACAGTAGGGGGCTATTTGGAATGGAGGAAAGTAATAACCTCCATTTGTTCCCCCTTGTCCCTCGGCTTATGAAAAACGCCTTTACAACTTGCTTTGCCTTAACTGGGTTTTCTGGGAGATTTCGAAGTTTGGCAACTTGTCACTTGGATTGGAGCAGGTGGAAATATGATGTTCGGGTCATGGCTTTCCTCTGCTAGTTCAATATGTTGCTGTGTGATTGAGGCTGGCTTGGCGAAGGGGATCTGGGCTATTAATAAAGCCCAGGGTGGGCTCCGGGCCAGCACATACTGCACTGCTGTTGCAGGAGAAAGAAGCATGTAACTTTTTTTTTCAGTAAATAAAGCCCTTCATTTGGTTAAAAGTTTAATATTCCTGATGAATTTTCAGCACATATAAGACCTGGTCTTTCATCTTTTTGCAACAAGAGCACCAGTGTCTCTGCTGAGAGTTATTCCACATTCTGGTCCGGCGCTCCCCAAGCCCCCAGAGATCTCGGCCAGCCCCCGACTCCCCCTGTCTCCATCACTATCAATTGTCTTTGAACAGCTCCGATCATCACCTCAATTATCCGTTGTCCTGCCCACCTGATGGGTTTTTTTGCCAACTATAACTTCTCTGTGGATGGACAGGGAATAATGACAGCTGAGGCCTGAGCTCTGGTAGCGATGTGGAATACAAAGAGGGCGCCGCAGAGATGTAGATGTGGCTGTAAAATCAAGCTTGTCCACTGCCACAAACGTTGACGCAAACAGACTTAGAAAGGACACACACAAACATTGGAAAACACACGTGGAGTCTTGTGGCTACATACACACTCGCACAGAGATCCCCAGATGTTGATGCAACACAGACACACACACACACACACACACACACACACACACACACACACACACAAACACAAACCCCTCTCCCAGCTCCCGCTGTAGGAAAGCCATTTACTGACCGAGCGCTTAGGTGTCAGACTCCAAAGTGAATCTAAGAACGTGCTTGATGTGTTCTCTCTCTCTCTCTCTCTCTCTCTCTTTCTGTCTCTCTCGCTCTCTACGAGGCCGAGAGAGAAACTCATTTACCCTGCAAATCCAAATACACGAGCAGAGTGGGAAAATGTATTCATACCACAGGTGATCTTATTACGGGAGCGGTAAACTGAGCAATGAGAACATCATCCACTGCAAATGACACCCAAACACATATCGATGAAGGGAAGAAAAAAAAAAATCATCTGCATAATCGGAGAAAAGCAGTCGGATGGCATCGTCTGGGAAATGGAATGAATCACAAAGTTCAGTGCCAGAGCATCGTCCTATTTATGCGCGATGGTGATTCGATTCAAAGTCAGCGAGGAATCTCCATGTTGTTAGAGAGTGGGAAATAAGCGTGCCATAGGTGGTGTAGCTATTAGGCAAGCAAAATAGAGGGCGGTAATAATAAAGTGCTGCATACCAATAGAGTTAACATGAAACTGTGTACAAAAGAAGCCACTCCAGTTGACACATAATAAGTACCTAAAAACACATCCAGCAATGATAACTCTAATATATAATACTAGTTTTCTAATGACACACTTTGTATCAAGCAGGTAATAAAAACTACACGTGGAGTCATGATTGACTTTGTCGTCACTACAAACTATACTAGACGTTTACAACAACTAACTCCACCTGACCACGATCGATACTTAAACTAAGACCAATACTCTAACAGGTTCACATTTCACTGGAGCAAAGAAAAATGATTTGTAAGAGGATTACTTCACCAAAACAATCAAAAGAAATAAGAAGTAAATACATTTCTACACTTCGTTATTTAAAGGAAATGATGGCAGTGATCGGATGATGTTTGGACTTTTGATTAAAACAAACAAGCACTAACTTTTTTTTTAAGAAATTGTGAAAGCTGCATTTTTTCATGTCATGAGTTGTATAGCTGCCATAATAACTTACCTGAAAGATTTCTTCTAAACTAGACTATATAAATGCAAAAAAAAAACTTCTAGGGCCCGTGTCCACTGATGCCTTTTTTTTGTGCTGGCAGCGCACATTTTCAATACAAAACCAATGCAGTTCAGCGTCCTCAGTGTCAGCTGTTTTATTTCTCCGCTGCGCTCACAGCTCTCAGCTCTCCCTCATCAAACCAATCAAAATCAAGAAGGGTGCGGGACTGCTAATATCAGCTTAGTCAACAACAATTATTGAGGAGGACAAACTAACTTTTTGAAGGAACAATTTCCAGGTCCAGAACCGCAGCTAATGAAAGGACAGGATTCATGTTTAACACCTAGCAGTCATTACCTAGGGAAGTGGAGGTAACTTAACCTAACATTAAGAAGCGCTCTGAAACTGAGGTGGTGAGCGCTGCCTCAAAATAAACGTTTTTCCTGGACACAAGCCCCTAATCTTAAAACAAATGAAACCAGAAGGACGGTAAAGTAAGGCTTGAAAACAGCTGAAAATCTATCTATAATAAAGAGACGATCACAGCTTCTGCACCTCTGTGTTATAAAACAGCTACAAACACACTTTATTTATGGATTTACATTTGAACTCAAGTGCTTGTTAAAAATCCAAATCTTAATTTACAAGAATAAGTGACATCTGAAAAGTTGGATTCATTGTTGCACTCAGATTTAAGTGGGCACATTAAATGCACATTTATAAGTTATATCATTTTATTATCAGTGATTTTTCACCGCATAGACGACTTTTTAAATAAACTAGTTATGTGAAATATAACATGAGTGGAGCGCGATGACACACCTACCCCACCGTAAACATGGCTGTCATTTTAACACCAACAGGAAATACTCATTTGGAATCACAAACAGTTGGCTTACGAAGGGAAATTATTATTCTGCATTGTTTCAGGGCCATCCAGCCAGATAGCCGAGCTATTAGCATTTTCCTCTTTGTTCCCATCTATAAACATTTTTGTTGTCCTGAAGGGTCATCTCTGTATTCTTCCATCTCTCCCTTCCTTCGTAATGAATGAGTGTAATTACCAGGCCTGATTGGTTGGAAGGTCATTGGGAATCCTGTAATTTTTCACTTATGTTAAGCTTGTGTTTGTGATGAATGTATCCAACCTTTCTGCATCCCTCCTTAGATTACTTTGGGCATAGAAATGCATTCACAAATTAAGCTGTTCATTGAACACTGCTGCCGGTCGGCCATGAGTACGTTTGTACAGATAAACAAATGGAAAGAGGTGGTGTGGTGGTTTTTAATGCCTGGTCTATTACAGACAGGGAATACTTTATTTTTGTCCCATTTTTCTTCTTCTTGAATAATATTTCACATGTTGGATACTTTACTCAAAGCATTGTAAATAATTTTACCATCTGGTGTTGAGTCTCACAGCAGCTATGTAGCTGTTTCGCCCCCCTGTACCATGATCTTTTCGACACATTTTGTTGATGGAACAAATGATTTTGTCAATCTTTGACTGCAGCAGTCAAGTGATGGCTGTGATGTATTTCTTAAGCGGGCGGCTAATCCTGCAGGGCTTCCATTAAGTGTTACCTTCATAGATTTAGGAGCAAATTGGATGATTTGAGCAAAAGTTGTGTACATGAAAATGAAATTAAAGTATTTTGTAATTTTTCATTCAGCAACCATTTAGAATGGCAGGCAGCTGTGGCTCAGTGGTAGAGTCGGTTGTCTCTTAACTGGGAGGTTGGGGGTTCGATCCCCAGCTCCTGCAGCTACATGTCCGAAGTGTCACTAGGAAAGACACTTAACACCAAGTTGCTTCGTTGGCGACGTATGACTGGATTAGTCTCTTCCAATGGTGACTTCACATAGCAACATCTACCATCAGTGTGTGAATGTGTAGGTGTGACCTGCAGTGTTAAAGCGCTTTGAGTAGCCAGAAGACTAGAAAAACGCTCTACAAGCTCAAGTCCATTTACCATTTTATCATGAAATGAATATGCAGTATTCAGTGCTTCTGTTCCCTTTGATTCTTTCTCAGAGACTCAAACGTAGTGTTCACGGTCGCACAATGCAGAATGTCATGTTAAAGTTGGGGTTTAAACTGGGTTTTCTGATAGTTATGAAGGTTTTTATCATTCTGATTTTTTTGGATGCTTAATGAGATTCAACTTTGATTTTGTAAATCTTATTTTACCAATTTGAGCCGAATCTTCAGAGACTTTGACATTTGTTTGTTTATCTTTTTATGAGATGCCGCCCATTATAAAATCCTTTTATTCGTTCATCTCCAACAAAAATGCAATTTCCCCTCTTTATCTTCTCCTCTGTTCTCTTTTAGTCGCTCGTTAAACTTTCCTCGTTGGATCTTCACGTCTTTCCCCTCAAAGCTCCCACCACCACCTCCGTCGTTCTTGGTCCATCTTCCAATCTTGCAAACTTTTCTCTCCCTCTCTTTGGGACCTATAATCTGAGTGTTTGGTTGAGCTTTTTTTTCTTTCTTTCTGTCGGTTGAATTAGTGGCCTGTCAGAGATGGTTCTGCTGCAGGGCGCTGGCAGATGCCCCACTCACTCCACGGCCTATCAGCCTCACACTCAGCTGTCCATGAAGGAGGGATGGAAGGACGGAGGGATCATTGGACAGAGTGGGAGTGAGAGAGATCAGGCTTCAGAGGATCAACGAATGGAGAGATGTATAAATAGAGAGGAGAGAGGGATGGGTTCTTGAAGGGAAGAGGGAATGGAGAGATTTGGGTGAAGAATGAAGGGATGGAGAGGAGGAGTGTATCCGTTTAGGGGCCCTGTGGCCAAAAGCCAAAGAGTTAGTAACTCGATGTGCACAGAGGCTATACTCCCCTCGTCTTCCTCTTTCACTTTTACTTGTTTCTTTCTCTCCTCCTGTTTCTCTTACAATTGCCTTTCTTGTGGAGTCCTGGTCTTCTTTCTCTCTCTCCCTCTCTCTCTTTTCATTCTCTCTTTTCTCCCACAATCAGTCGGCTGACAGGCGGACCGGGGCCATGATGGACGATGCCCTCTTCGAGTCCGACAACATTTTCTCTCAGTCCCCGAAGCAAGATCGGGCAGCATCAGAGGTAGGCCGGCGCTGGCCTCTTTCACTGTTTGTGAGGTCCAATTGCTGTGTTCAGTCACCCCTCTCACGACCCCCATATCAGCCGCGCTGGGCTTGTGCAAACTGGAGCTGACCACACGGCCCTGTCTCCTCAAAATCTGCACACCGGCCATGCCACAACATTTAACCACGTTTCAACTCTGTGACTTTTCTCTCTTTCTCTTTGTCACGAGGAGGAAAATAGAAATATGAGTTCATAAACAGAAGAGAAACTGTTCGTATTAGGACATCCAGACGTGTTGGAAAATAAGATTCACCCCTCAGTTTGAAGATTCATTCACAAGAAATGATTAGAATAATTCTATATTGACAATAAAATAACTTGATTATTGATTAAAGAACAACTAAATGATGCCTTGCTTAATTAAATATGTAAAAGGTTTTGTCAAATTGGAGAACAATCTTTGCAAAACAAAAATATTTTCTGACTGCACGGACTCTAGCAGCATGAAACAAAAAAACGGCCACAACTTAATTCAGTCTCATTAATTTGATAATGCTTAATCAATGAGCCCTGCTGTGTTAAAAGGTCTAGTTCAAACATTGATTACTGTCTTTCAATTCCTCCTCAACAATAAGACGGGGAAGGCAACTTATCATTATTGGCCTGACGATGCTTTAATTTGCGCTTCCCAAGATGCTTTCATGGTGAAAGAGATTAGTCATATTAGAGCAGAAGTAAAGAGTTTTCACCTCCGCACGTACACACACACACGTTGTTGGTCCACCCCTGGCCATTCTCCCACCACCTCTTTAGACCCCCACTCCCTCCATCCCCCAGCCTTAATCCAATTTGTTCAGTCCCCCTGTCTTCAGCGGGCACAAAATTAAAGGCCTGCTCCCACAAAAACACCTCACATTTCCAAGGTATTGGCTGCACTGCAAGACTAGAAACTTCATTTATTCTGGCTAACTTCTCAATTATCTTCCCAGTAGTGGAGACGTGTAAAAAGTAGAAAAATCAATAGGATTCCATTCCCCTTGTATTGGAAAGGGGGAAATTAATGAGATAGGACACTCTCTTAATCAGAAATAAATGTTTTAATTCAGATAATGACATAGTTTTCCCTTGCAGAAGGATGACAAATGCCGAGGTGCTGCGAGACCCTCCAAGAAGCCGTTTCAATTTTATTGTAAATATAAAAGGTATTGATCTGCGAGATGTACAAACCCTATTGCTTACAAAAGCCATTCAGGGGGACTGGGAAAACTATTAAGCGGCGGGTCAGAAATCAATAAACAACACTAAGAGGTGGCTGTGCCTGCCCTCTCTGGCAGCTCTCTGGAAAGCCAAATGGCAGAGTTAGTGACAGGCGGCTGGGTGGCGGAGCGATGTTAAGGATGATAGGGTCAGCTGGTTAATGTGGCGAGGGCCCTGACAGGTCGGCAGCCCACCTCAGAGCTGGAGGCCTGACAAGCTGCCATTTAAACAGACACTGACTCATCAGCCTGTCGCTACAGTTAGTGTTTCACCGCGGTGGCTCCTCGGCTGACAGGAGCCATTCTGCTGTTCGGCTCTTTCTTTCTCCTTTGCTTTCTTTTTGCTCCTTTTATCTTTATCTCTTCCTCTTTTTTTTTTTTTTTTTTTAACAACCTGTTTATTTCTTTCTCTCTATCATGCTCTTCTTTGGTCTCCTAGGTGTTCCTCTTTTACCCATAGTGCTTTGCATTCACTTCAGATTAGGCGGGCAGCAGTAGTTACATATGCATGTCTGGTGTCGGAATAAACCGGTGAGATAGAGAAAGCTGTTTGCATTTGGATTGCTTTGGCTTGAATGCATAAGTTTGGCGCGCTGATAGCCGACAACGTTGTCCTGCTAGAGCACATAAACTTTAAGTTTGACTCACGGTTCTTGTCATGTTTTTACTCATTTCTCCAATTCTCATATTTCCTGTTTTTCTCTTCCCCCCGTAGAGTGTAGGCAAAATGACAAAATCAAAACAGATCTGCGAAAAGGATCCATTCTGAAGGTGGCTGTGACAGAACATAGGCAGCTCCTCCTTTATGTTTTCTGTGGTCTTTTACAAATATTTCTCTGCAGTATCTGTATTAGATGTTTTAAACATAAAGAGGTTGTTTTATAGATCAAGACGATGACAGGACGATTTTGACGTTTTGTAAAATGGAATTGCCTCTTTCTTTTTTTAATACTTCCTACCAAAGCCTGTGACAGATGTTTTTCCATACACTGGATATATCCAGCAGCATCTGCCATATGGATTCTGATAGACGGATAAGTAAAGGTTGTATCAGTGTCTGGTTAAGGAGAGGTTATGGTGGGTCTGAGGGATGGATTGGTGTTGATTTAAGAGCAGGAAAGGGAAAAAGTTGGGTTGTCTGAGCAGTAATTATGGAGAAAAGCAGGCGACTTACCAGCCAGTCAGGTCAGATGACTTAACCTCAGATCTATGCACTCCATTGGACTGTCGGAGGGTCAGGGCCCTCTGGCAACTCTCACATCCTAGGCCTTCAGTGGAATCAGAGTCAGGTGACGGCATGCCGTCAGTACAGGCACCATCTTTCCATTCCCTGTGTTTTAGACAAGGAAAATAAAAGAGAATGACGGGACGGGTGAGACGCGGAGCCAGATGTGCATCGCAGTAATGTTTGAATCCAAATCGCCTTGGGAACATGTGATGTGCTTGCTGCTGTTGAGCCACTGGGACGCCACGGAAAAGCCATCTTAACAAACATTGTAAATTGATAAATCATTGAAAGACGCACAGGGACTGTATCTGCTGGGAGATGCTAAGCAGGCTTACAGGGGATCAGTCTGTGAGTATTGCCATCTTCAGCAGGGAACATCCGCTACGTCCGCCAGCCGGATGGATAAATAAATCGAGGCGTATGCGTCTGTATACAAATGAGTGAGCCTGTAAAAGAGAGACATTCAGGCGGCTGGAAGTCCGGATTGAAAAAGGGGGGAAAGAGGGATGAGAGGGGATGTCAGAGAAAATCCCACGCCATCTCCCCCGGCGTTGGGACGAGGATGATGAGATTTAGGAAGGGTCAACGGCACCTATCAGTAGGTGAAGTGTTTAGTGGGAGTGTTTCTCCACCCCCCTCCTTCCAGGGTGTCATCCCGTGTCACTCTCATCTTCCCAGCCTGATGATGAGGGGGCCGGGGGGGCGGGGGGGGGGGGCCGAGGTGCCTGGCTCCCTCTTCGGGTTTTGGGTCATTTGACCCCGCTGTGTAATTCCTGCCTAATGCCCCCCTCGCGCGAACAAAGCCTGCATCCGTGGCACACTCAGACCCCACTTGACCTCCGCAACCCAACACAATGCAATTGGCCGTGTCATTATATCAGGCCCGCTCTGCCCCATCTCTCCCTACATGCAACGCGGGACTGTATAAATTGATTTCAGGCTGCTGGTGGAGCACCTTTGCATCCCTTCCAGCCGGCGTGGGGAAAATGAGAAAAAAAATGACAAGGCAGGAAAGGTCATCTGATATCTTAGATGATATCCAGGGAAAAATGGCTCCAAACAGTCAGGGAAAAAATATTTATCTACAGCTCCATCTGAATTTCCATTTAACACCAGCAGCAGCATCTCTGTCCGAAGCAAAATGGTGTTTATCTGTGGCGGCTTTCCCCAACTGGTATTAAAGACCAATGCAAAAAGAGCCGAAATATATACGGAATACATTTACCAAAAATGAATTATCCATTTGTTTGAATTGCAATTTAAATTACTGCAGCCAGTATTATGACAGCATTATGTATTGTGATTTTTTTTAAATTCCAAAATCAGAACATTGACTTTTACATAGCTAGTGCACTATTCATTCGGTTAAATATCTCTATTTATGAAGTTTTTTCTTTTATAATATAATTAAATTTGATTCCAGCAGTGAAAACTTTTAACACAAGGGTGCTCGCTTTCCTTTTTGTTTTATGGCAGAACAAACTGCTCATTTTTCACGGCTCTGATGTATATGGTGACCGTGACTAGTCCATAACTCAGACTAAAGAACACAGGCACTTTCCCCACTTTGTTGTCTCACCAAAGAGAAGACCTTGCGCGGCGTGGCACAGCGCAGCGTGCGGCTAGGGGGAGAGACAATTTATGATCCGGTGACACCGGCAGAGGGGGTGATTTATAGTTTAATTTGCTGTGGTAATGGACAGAGGATAATAACATGTAAAATATTAATCAATGTGTAGCAACAGCAGACATCATTTGCTAAGCTTGTTATCCGCTGCTCTGCCCCTGACAGTGAACAATTAAACTGACACGAGGAAAACAAGGCGTCGAACAGGCATACATGGGGCCAAGCCCAAGGGGCAGAGGGGGGGGGGGGGTTCAAAGTCTGGGTTAGGACCCAGAGGGAGGACATGGAAACAGTGTATGTTGGTTAGATTAGTGGTAACAGTTGACAACTGTTTGGCATATGCTTCTCTAAAAGCCTTGTGTGAAATAATAAAAAGGATCATCTAATTTAAATAAAAAAAATATTTTTAAATAAAAATAAAATTGAATTGAAAACAAATAATTACTGAATTTTTAATGTTAAGGCCAAATGCTAACTAAATGGTTCACGTGTAGAGCGGGTGACAATTTGAGGGCATGTAAATTTATAAAAAAAAAAGAGAAAATATTAAATATAATATTTATTTATTTTTAAAGGAAAAAGTAAATTTCCAGCAAAAAAAATGTTTCCTTCACAAGCAGGTGAGAAAACAAATCGTCTAAAGGACCGCTAAGGGAACAAACAGGCCATCTAAAATCATGTCCACCCTGTTGACCTTTTGTTTCCTGCGCCCAAGACACATAAGACACGTGCACACACACACACACACACACACACACACACACGCACAGCTGACAAATGAGCTCTTGGAGGCGCAGGGCCCGGTGTAGCAGTGTATTTTGAGTGATGTCTACATAATTAACGTGCAGTGGTTTAGCCTCAGTGATGAAGTGTGTGTATGATTAGGGCTGTTACGGGGATTCATCTAACCTTGTTGGAGCACTGGTGAGATAGTAATATCCCCTCGCTGCTATGGTCGGATGGGGCTGTGTGATGGATTATAATTTTCGCTTTCTGCTGCAACATTAGAAGGAGCGCTGGCGTGCAAAAAAAAAAACCACACACACATTGTTAGACAACAAAACACATGAAATAATCTGTATATTTAGATGTGTGATGCAGCACCGCTAGTTTCGAGTCGACTAAATGCATGGGAACAATTAAAAAGCTTCACAACATAATTACATAGACATCTTAAAAATGTCTTTCACATGAAGAGTTAATATTTGGGAAACAATTATACTTTATAAACCTGAAGGCCAAATATCATAAATTACAAGATTTATTTTCAGATCCAACTACAATTAATATTTTGGATTTTATTTGTTTTTGCAAAAGACGAGGAAACCATTCTGTTCATAATTCAGAAAATGAAATTTAGTTTACATTTTCATTTAGAAGTTACAGCTACAGTACTTCTTATGTTCAGAATTCACATTTAATTTAAGGCAGCAAGCAAGTCTACACTTCTTTATCTTTTCTTCTTCTCTCTGCTCCCAGGTGTTTCTGCCCCCCCCCCCCCCCCCCCTTTCCTCCCCTCCCCTCAGTGAAAGCTACCTGTATATGTGTGTGTGTGTGTGAGGTTGGGGTTGGGGGTGGAAGGCAGTCTTTGGTCTTGGATGTATGTAAGGTCATTGTGGGAGATGAGCCCTGGACCACAGGAGAGACTTAACAAGAGACCCCTCTCAAAAATTCAATTACAGCCTTAAAAGAAATTAATAAATCCCTTTTCTTCTGTTGCTAGGAACAAAAATTTGTCAACCTGTCCATTTTTCCCGCATCTCCCCCTGACCCTGGTCAATTACATTGCTTGTAAATAGTTTTTATACATGTTCAAATAATTGCTCATCCTAATGTGCAGTGATCTGTATTCGTCATGCTCCGTGGCACCGAGCCCATCACTCGACTCCGCCACCCGGAGCCATTTTGCTGCCGTGGCTGTAAGTGAAATTGAAATTGAAGTTATAATTGATATCGGGGCCCATCACCATAATGGGTTCATCATAGCGCCATCTAAAATATTAATTTTCTAATTATGGATAAATGATCAGACAAGCTGAGCCGGCGCTGGCTGTGGAGCCCCTGGGAGCTGGAGCGATGCGGATGGGAGGACAGGGCCTTGTAAAGCCCACAAATCTTCTCTAATCCTCTCCCGCACGGCGCCCCGGCTCCATTCCCCCCATAATGGATAAATAATAGTTAAGAATCAGGCTGTTAAGCTCAATTTTCTCTCCCGCGCTCTCTCTTTCTTCCTCTCCCTTTTTATGTTTGTATGGGCTGCCAGTGCATTGTTGAGTGCATTGAGTGATCCTTCTTTTTTTTTTTTTTTTTTCCACATTTGCTCTCGCTGCCTTCTGTCTTTGCAAAAGCCTCCATCCTTTAACCAAATTCTAGCACACACACAGGGCAGCTGTGTCAGAGGGGGGCCCTGCAACACAATTTAATTGCAATCACTTACCAAACCAATGAGGCTACTTAACAATACATCTATTTGCACAGTACAAACCCATGATTGTCCTGCACACAAAGACATGCTTTAAAGATATTCAACACAATGATTAAATGCAATTACATGGAAGATTGGAATATTCCACACTTATTTTCAAAATTCAATTTAATCATATACCCACAAAATTCCCATATTTATTCACAAATGCCGACTGGCTCGTTAAAATTAACCTTTTCACTTGGCAGGTAGCAGGCAAGGGAAATGTCCCTTTTATGTGGTTATTTAGGAAGGACGGCGCACACACGTCCAGGAATTAAACATGCTTTGGCAGAACGTAAATTTCCGTTTTATGTGGCAATACTTTCTGCTAATTGTTTCCCTGCACCCTGATCCCATAATTAGGCCTTTACTGATTACCTAATTACCCAGCAGCAGAAGGGCAGGTTGACGGCAACATTTCAGCCATCGTTCAAAGGCTCATTATCCCTCTGAAAGTCACTCTCTCTATCTCTGCTCTTCCTACACCCCTCCCCTCTCTTCCCCCCCTATCTCCTCTCCTTTCCTCCTCGTCTCCTTGCATCACCTGCTCTCCCCTCCTCAGTGCCGCTGAGGGGAGCAGGGAGGAGGTATAGTATGTGGACCACGACGCTCTGCCACCCCTCTGCATTTGTCAAGCTGTCCGTTACGATGGCAAGTTTGCCACATTGCAACTGCCCCTCTGACAGCCAAGTTTATATTGCAATGGGGAAACCGCACGTTGAGGGGAGCCGGGCAGGGCGGCGAGAGAAGAAGGAGGGAGGACGACGCAGGGGTAACAGACAAAAAAAAAAAAAGGGGGGGGATTGGGGGGTTGGTGAGAGAGAGAGAGAGCTAAAGGGAAAATGAAAGAGGTAATTTATAGGTGGTGGGTTTGATTTGCTCTGGCGCTCTTGTCTCACGGCAAGATATATGTCATGAAGAGGATGGAGGACGGAGCGGTGAGGGGGGAGGATCTTGCTCAGGCTCTCCCACCGCCTCAGGCCCTTCCTGGGCTTGCTCAGGTGCACGGAGCCTTTCTCATTTCACTGCACAGTGGGGCCTCCAGACATGGCACTGCTATGAGCCCCGGGGACACCCCCTACCTTGCTGTTCTCCCATCTTCCCTTCAATCCGTTCCTCTGTTTTACTCAGTCTCTATCTCACCCTTTTTCTATAACACCTCTCTACCTTTCACCCCTCCTCTCTCTCTCTCTCTCTCTCTCTTCCTTGTGGGCATCCCTTCCCAGCAGGACGGGCCAGCAGACTAGGCACCGTGCACTTTTGTGTCGCCACAGCCATTTGACTCAATGCGGGACAACATGGTTAATCACTAATCCAATTTTGGGGGTCCTGTGTGTCAGCAGGGTAGGCTCTGTGCTCTTGTCACACTTCATTAGGGGCCATTACAGGCCATTTTCTTTTTTTGTCTGCGGGTTAATGTTCTCAGTGACACACTGAACACCTAAAGGGCAGATGGAGAGGGGGGGGCAGTAGAGGGAGCTAGAGAGATGTTAGGGGCAAGGATTTACCATCTTCTAAAAAAAAAAAAAAGAGAACCTTTCAGTGAAGCTACAAAACATATTTGGATTTTAATCAGTTTTGTCTTTGCCTCTGTTATCCAACTTTCTAAGCCCAGCCGGTCACTGCAGATGGCTGTACACTCGTGGATCTAGTCCTGCTCAGGTTTTTTGCCCGGTAAAGGGAAGTTTTTTCTTGCCAATGTTGCCGAGAGTTTGCTTATGGTTGATTACAGCTGGGTCTTTGTAAATTATTTTTCAAAGAATACACTCATAACCGATCTTGAAACGTGTCATGAGAAAACTTTAGAAGTGATTTAGTGCTTTGTAAATAAAAACTTTATTGAATAACTTCAGGTTTGTTCACTAGCGCTAAAACTTTGCAGCTGGAGTTTTGAACGTTTAGAGCTGTAGCAATCTGTAATAATCAATTGAAAGGAAATTCATGATAGTCAATCGATTTGGTAATAATGTCAAATGATGCTGGTTCCAGCTTCTTAAATGTAAACATTTTATTTTTATTGTAAATGTTAAATATTCAAACTTTGACCCTGTTTTTTGACAAAAAAAATAAATAAATTGTAGACATTTTGGGCAAAGGGGAAACTGTTATGATCTCTTGCACAAGCTGCTGACATTTCCAACTTTAAATTGATAACCGGTAGTTGTATAAATAGGAGCATGTTTTAACAGCTTGGGTATTAAACAAAACCAATGAGTGTCTACAAGTTATAACATCCTTTTTTTTTTTTTTCTTAAACCTGTTTCACAACTTAAACTATTTGTGTATTGTGCAGAGAATGCCTCCTTCTTCCTCCGTCTCTGTCTCCCCCCCATGTTGTGCGACCAGGCCGATGATCAGATGGGTATCCCGGAGCTGGCGGAGCATCTGCTGTGACTATATCACAGAGTCTAATTGGCATGAAAAGAGCCACACAGAGCGCTAGCTTGCAAGCAGGCCGTCCTATTATCCCCGCGGACATCTCATTTAGGGGGACTCATGCAGGGAAGCCGAGCTCCGACTTGCATGGTTTAGCATCTTTGACAGGAACATGTCCTCCTGAATGCTGCTTTAGTGACGCTTGTTCAGAGAGCAGTGGGGCGTGCAGAGAGAGGAGGATATATATTTACAATGACACACTCACAAAGGGCCTTTTTGTTTATGAGGACTCTCCTCCTATGTGCCTTGTTCATTATGTTGAAATTAAATTAAAGGGGGTTTACAGTCAAAATGGGCTTATTCTCACAGATGAATAAATGTAAATGTGACACGTTGTTTTAAATCAGTGTACTGTGTAAAAAAGTCAAACACAAATTAAATGTATTACGAAAAGAATTCATACAAAATAGACATTATCAGACATCTTAATGTGTTGTGAACTAGTGAAGTCTTTATTGCCACTGAAAAGATTTGTTTCTTTTACAAACTAGGCAAAAGACAAAATTCTGAATATTTCACGTGGACATTGGTAAAGGTCATTAAGCTCGGCGTGTGAAGGAGGTCAAATTGTATTCATTGATCATTTTAGATACAGAGTGTGTTAAAACAATACAATCTGTTATTTTCATGATCCATAGAATTTAAAAGTACTGAGGCTTTTAAAAAACAATCTACCGACCTTCAGTCATATTTTGAAAACAAAGCTGCCTGAAGAGACGATAAGTGATACCAGAGATGGGACATTTCCACGCAGGTTTATATCCTATTTTTGGGGACAACGTAAGACACTGTCCTAAACACTTTCCAATGTCTTTGTGCATTTCAAACAGTGTGCAGGAGTCTGCTTAAAATCTTTGGTAATTAATGACAAAAAAAGGATCCAATATTTGGTGTCTTGGACTTCTAGTTTTTGGCGCAGTGGTATCAAAACAGGTATCATTTGATTTTTAAATTGCATCGCGTCAAATTTAACATTCTGATTTTGTTACAACCCTAAAACTAAGTGTTGATGAAGTTGAAATGTAGTTTGGCATATGGAGGATAATATAAAGCCGGATAATTGAGCGCTCCGTGGCTGAGGAAGCCGGCTGTAGGTGTGGAGAAAACATCCATCTCATGGTGTGGGATCAATAGGGGGCAGTGGGGCTGCTGAACAATCGATCCATTTTAGACTATGCTATTAGCTCAATGTACAATTCAATACAGTTTGGTGGAAAACTGGAATTTCACATATTTGCGAATTTTGAACAGATTACATTTTAAATAATTTATATCAGATTTTTCAAATTCAAGGTTTTGTAATTCTATTGTTTGTCTTTAGTCAGTTTACCTGCACAATATGTCTACCTTCACACAGATATGAGGGTAGGTACGATACTCGCTCCGACTTCCTGTACCTGCAGGCTCTTTGTCCTCCTGGCCTGTCTTGCCGGCTGACTTTCCCGTCTTTCTTCTGTCCATGTCTACCTGCCTGAGCCTTCCATTCTATAACACACTACCTCATTATCGCGTGTAAATAAAGACGAATGGACGGCGATATTCCTGCAAATTTGTTTCCCATTACACCCGGGTCAGTGGTAATTGTGGCTGGCGCCCAACTCCCCTGAGTGTGCATACAGTTACATTCAAATTACAGTTAATAAACAGGGGCCTAACAAATTGTCCTGTGTCGTCCCTCCATCCTCTACCAATGGCGGGGGGGGGGGGTTGACATTTGTTCTCGATGGTCAGATACAGTAGCAGCAGTGAGAGGGAGAGTGAACTAGAAAGACTATCAGGCTAATACCCCGCTTCATTCTCTTTCTATCGCTCTATTACCCCAGAGAGGACCACAGGGTCTACTTATCCTATCCAGGCCTTGGGCATTAGACTATTTTTGCATCGACTGTGATATGATAAATGTGAGAACTTGCAATATGTGTGCTATATGCAGAATAATTCAGCATTCCACTGACGCTTACAGTGCTGCGATTATTTTGATGCATATGTGAGGCGATGTGCTGTACGGTGAGGCACCAAATGAGAGGAGGTGTAAATGTGACTGTGTGCTGCTTGTTCTGTGTGTGTTTTTTCTCTCTGTGCTGACAGGCAGCTGCTCTTAAGGACCTTTAAGTGCCTCCTTATTGCTGCCATTACATGAGTGCTCTAAACCCGGAAATATATCACACTGTTAAAACGTGGCAGGCTCCACTGTAGGATACAGTCGTCTGAAGGTGAAGCCTCAACAGTTCTCTGACTCTCCCGGAGCGTTGTGTTTTAAAAAACTTATTCCTGCCTTCCACAATTTAAAAACGAGAGATCATTTTCTTGAGGCCACAGGAGTGGTGCACACGCTTCAGGGTGTTACCATTTATTATCACTTATCATTGTTGTTTACAATGTTTGAGACGTGCACTATGGGTAATGGGTAATGTGTGTAGTAGTATGTGATGCTATGCTACTCCGCTTGCACTTTTTTTGTATTTTTTCAAAAGTGTGTGAAGGAGAGCTTTATGATTGCAGACTTCAAGTCCAAGACAAACCTTCCGTATCATGTCCTGTCATTTTATTAAAAGCGTTTCAGGATATATCGTCGCGCATGGACAGTGGTCAAACAGCAGGACGTCCACTGCCAATCATGCTGCTACTTTTTTTGTTGTTTGAGGCAATTCTTATAAACATGTAAAGTTAAATTTTATACAACATCCATCTTGTTGCACAGCCGATCGTCATCGTCCAATAAAGGTGAAATAAAAGTTACATAAAGAAGTGTTTGCTTGTCTGAAGGGAAAAACAGGATTCATTCCTAAAAAGACATTCAAAGTTTAAGATTTAAAAAAAATAAAAAATAAAATGGTTTATCAACTTGTCATCTTTATGATAGTTTCTTAAATATGTTACAGGACAGGAAAGGGTTAAGAGATCTCTGTCCGTTTTTGTATGCCCCCTGTGAGCTCCTGTGATCCATTAGAGAGGCTGAGGATGAATGAATGAGCGCTGCAGCCGGAGAGAGCGCCGCAATAGTTTCTTCAGTTCCCACCTTATTGATTTCTGCAGGATATATAGAACCCTGGGCGCAGAGGTAGAAGAGGGAGGACCACACCAATATTAAGTCGTTTTCCCATCTTTTCCAAAAATCTTTAATCAAAGTTTAAGTGAAATACTAACATGCCACTTGACGTGACCTTTTAGCCCCGTTATGAATCACCTGTTTTCGAGCTGAGCCGGGGCGGCCGAGAGCCGTTACGGATATTTCCTGATCACAAATCGCTGCACGGAAAAAAGAACAAGTTCAGCTGGCGGAGTTAAATGGCCACCAAAGGGCTTGTTTGCTGTTGACCTTTGACAAATGCCAGACAACAAATCTATGTTTAAAGCACTCGCACTGGATTCCTTTATGGCGCTAAGTGACTCCTGGGAAGGACGACGCCTTGAAAAGTGACTCCAGCTAGAGCACAGAAAGCTCTGCTGCACCAAAACAAAGGAAGATACAATGCACAAATATGGCTCTATGAGAGGTGATATACTGCAGGATGGGGGATTCAAGTCTACAGCGACGAGGCAAACAGGGCGATTTGTGAGCAGACGAGTGCCTGCCGCGTAGTGACAAATATGAAATCAATATAGTGACCTTAATTTGCCCATAGCATAACTGTGATGTAGCACACGGTGTTTCGATTAAAAGAGGTATAAAAAGATGGTGTCTGTGTGCTGCGAGGGCAGAGAGGCCATGCCCTTTTGAACCCTGGCGCTCACAGAGAGCGTGGCAGCCGTAAAAAGGAACAACCAGCCCTGTTTGGTCATTGAATAGGCTCCTTATGGCTCATGGGTAATAATGTCACGCCTCAAGACGTTTTTTAAAAAGAGGCAGCGAATGATAGCTACCAATGTGTTCCGCAACACTGGCAACATTATGGCAGCAGAGGAGAAAATATAATAGCTTGAATATGCTATGAATAACAAACCTGTCAATACTCACCTCTAGAAGAATCGCTGATCAGACACAGTTCATGTAAAGTGTACGTGGGAGAGCCAGAATTTATGATATGTGTCCCTATATCCCCGAGTGTGTGCATTTTTGTGTGTTGGTGTGTGGACGTTTGAATTTCATGACTGCTGGCTTGCACACTTTCGGGACATTACACAATTAAAAACGTCTTCAGTTCCAGTCTTTATGAAATATGTTGGTCTATATGGCATCTTCTTCCTCTGTCTATTTATGTATGTATACATTTATGCCCTACTTAGCTTATAGTGCTGATTTCCATCAGATTTACTTGATTTGAATTGTGCTTGACGTCGTTTATATTGAACGCAGTTGGGACATCGTCAGACAAAAACAAAAAGTGAAGACGGGTGCGGTACACACACTTAAAAGAAGATGTGCTTTAACTTCATTCTGTGCTGTGTTTGTGTACATAATCATATTTTTAATTGACTTTAACATGTTATCGTTACCTCCATTTAAGTTACTCATGTTCTGTGATATAGCTTTTATCTGACCACATGTTGTATTATCATATCGTTGTATATGTATTCTAATGTATCCTCATATGGTGTCATGTGGTTTTATGTCATTGAATGTTGTACATTTGAACTCTTGTTTGTTTAATCGAAGGCCCGACCAAGGACAAGAGTCAGAAATTAGCAATAGCTTCAAACTCTCTGTGCAGCACATCAGTTTAATGCTTACTATTGAAACTATGTTAAATTGCATTGTCCCTATTTCATAAATACATTCAAATCAATTCTTCAGTGTTGTGTATTGTATTGATGTGAGGCTTTTTGCAGAACTCTGTTTAGAAAGGCACAAATCAACGTATTCACCAGACTTTTTGCTCTTGACAGAAAACCCCCTAGGTATCAGAATTTAGAGAAGCTTTGCAAGCCAAAGATTTCACAGCTAAATGCTGGAAATAACGACTTTTATAGTTTGTTTCGGTGTTTATAGTTTAGTACATTTTTGGCTTTTCAAAAAGCAACACAGTGTAGCCCAGGGAAAAGATTAACGCGTTTACTGTTGTCCACTTATGATGTCAACACTTTAGTTTTCAATGTTTGTATGTCATTTTCAATTGGGTAAATTTTATTTGCGATAGTAAATATTCTTACTTTGTTATTTTTTACTGTATTTTATTTTAACTTTGTTTAATCTCTTAAGGTGAGGTTTTGAGATAAGCCCTTCATGGGTTTCTACCTCACCTGCACATGTGTTTTATTTTTTTATTATTTTTTATTTTCTGTTTGATTCTTCTTTCAAAAAAAATGTGCAAATAAACTAAACTAAACTGAACTACTTTAACACACTGTCATTCTTCAATTTTTCAGGAAATGTAATGAAGCCAACACAACCAAACATGTGTCCGTTCTGAACTGTTCAAAGACAAAATGGTTTAAAACAAGGCAAGAGGACTGTTTATAACTATATCACTTTGTTTTATAAAGATTATAAAAATCAGTCAAGTTGCTCTAATCTAATTTTTTGATGAATGTTTGGATTCTTAGATACATGGGTTAAATGACCTGAGCTGGATTCACTAGTGTCGGTAGCTATAAGTGTTTGTTTGTTTGAGGGTGTATCAGGGAGAGTGATTTCATAATTACAGGGTTACACTGTTTTGACGTGATTCTTTCACTCGTATAAACAAACAATAAAATCATTCTAAGAGTATTATCACTTGAATGGAGGGAAAAAAAGAAAGCCACACTTTAAAAACAGGCCCTGGGCTCCTAATGTGAGACTGAAGGAGGAATTTAAAACTCAAGATATTCTGTAATTGAGTAACGCACATCACTCACAGCCTCGTTTGAGCCCAGCTCATCACAGAGCCTGTAAATGAGTCCGTCTTGTTTAGCTCTGCCCCTGGGCTGTTAGCAGCTGAGGGCAGAATGGTCCACACAATGGAGCCATTCGGTTCGAGCTTAGCCCTTAAAACAACATGCCACTCAATGATCCCAATGATCCTCCTGGAAAACAATGCCGGGACACATCAGTCAGGCCTGTGTGGGAGGGAGGCTGGCGGGGGGGGGGGGGGGGGGGGGGGGGGGGGAACAATGATGCCCCCGTGGAGCCGTCCCGTTGGGGAAGACGTTCCCAACGGGACGGCTCTTTTCACAGCCTGACCTGGAAGAGAGCTGCATGGTGAGGGAGCAGGGGGTAAAACTGAGGGGGATTAACTGCAAAATGATCCATCTCAATAAATTCTTCTAACCTGGGGTGGATGCCAGGATCTCAACACTCAAACATGAATACAGGAAAGGAGAATATATCTGTTATTTTGAGATTATTTGCAATTATTAGTAACAATTATTCTTTTTAAATGACATTTATATTTGCATATCTCTTCTCAGAAACAGAAAACTGAGTGTCTGAGCTACTTGATTAGAAACAAATGAATGCATGATATAGAGCTAGTTTTTTTTTTTTTACACATATGACTTGTTGCATCAAACTAAACTATCCCATTGCTATGTGGTGTTCTTGGAGGGATAAAGTATGTTAAGATGTAGAGTGAGGTTTTGGGCTGCGATGAAATTCAGGAGGATAGGGATAAAGCAGAGGCCCCCTGGGTCATAAATACCATAAAGCCTCCAGCATATTACCCAGTGCCAGGCCAATCTCTGTTCATTACCGCTCCACGCTACTCAGCACTTCATTTAAAACTCACATTCCTCTAATTAACACACACTGCTGGGTACAGATGAGCCAGTACAGAGCCCTGTCTGTCTGTGCCTTAGCTTTTACTACTCACTCAATTATGCATCAGTTATCACCTTTTCTTTTTTTGTGTTTCTTCTGTCCTGGCCTTTCATTTCCTGCCTTTTGGCCTTCATTTCATAATATGTTACTTAGAATAAAGGAGCTGAGTAACCTTGAACATAAAGCTTTAAAAAAAAATAAACTCATACCTGTTTCTCCAAGTACACTGATTTGATTAATGATGCATACTACACTATATGTAGGAGCAGATTCTCATAATGAAAGGTGGTGGTTTGTGTAAAGGATCTCACAGGGTAACTGAAGGTTACCTACTCTACATAAGGTAGGAACCTTAGTGACTGGTCAGGTGTTCTACCTGGAAGGAGAAACTGCATGAGAAACATAGACTGTAAATATCACGATGAGAAACAAGCGGGTGTTTTTTTTGGTATGGAAGTGTGGAGCCAATGAATGTAAAATAAACAAAGGGCATGTTTGACTTTCATTCATCTGACAAGGTAACGTTTAGCGTGTCGATCAGATAATCCAGGTGCAGCACCTCAGTGAGTTTAAAGCGTCTGCTTAGCCTCTACACTATTTGATAAGAACAGACCTTCTGTAATCATTTTAACCAAACGCTGTCACAGGTGAACGACAGATGTCAAAATAGCACAAATACGTTCACAACGTTTCGGTACAAAACTTTTTGTGCAGTAATTTAGACCGTGTGCAGGAAATTGCCAGCATTGTTGGTAACTCAAAACCAAAAGTTACCCCATATTGAGTGCCTATAGGACTTGTATTTTTGTTACTGTGTTATCGAAACAAGTATCTCATCGTTTGATTTTTACTAGAGTCATATCAAAAGTTTTCAAAGCTGGCGTCATGACAACCCCGGAATAAACACAACTTCACTACAGGCTCAGCCTTTCTTTCGCTCTCATGAAAGCTGTAGAGGGAAAGAAGGAAACATGGGCGCATCAGAATCTGAAGAAACAGTTTGTCCAACAAATTGGAAGCAGTAAATATTTGCTCGTTTATTACATCAACCAATTACACTGCAACAGAATTAGCTAAAGGCAAACATTTAAAGAAAGAGAGGCACATCGTTTTTTTTTTGTTTTTTTTTAAACACAAGCTAACGTTCGACTGACTGAGGTTGTTTTTCATCGTAAATGAAACCCACCGACTGACACACGGTGATCTACATGATGGATGCGCCAGGCAGAAATGAAAGTTAGATAGTTTTTATAATGTCCTCTGTGTTCCTAAGATCCAGGAACATCCAGCCATTCATCTGAGCTCACATTGGTTTCACGACACATCGCCGGCTGTTATTAAAGGAGTCTTCTGTGCAGCTTAAAGTAAATGATTCTGCTGCTATCACAGGCGCTTATGTGGATGAGATGATGCGTCTACTGATAGGTTTGTAATGGACTTTTCCTGTTCATTAACTGAGTTATAGCGGCAGGATTTTACGCTTTGCGGTTCTAAATTGAACAATGCATCTCCAGTGTTTAAAGTAATATTAATATTTTCAAAATCAATGTTAGTAAAATTTTATGTACACAGTTGTATTTGTTGATGGCCAGCCGCGGCAAATAAAGATAAGATTTATGAAGGCGAGGGTCTCCTCTCGCTATACTATTATCACAAGTGAAACGCGGACCATAAAAAACTTTAATTAAAATTTTAATTAACACCGGTAATCAATAGGGTGTAACATAACATCTCACATATTCTCAGTGGCATGGAGGAAAATGTAATCAAACAAATACAGAGGGACCAAATATGATGATTTTATAGGCTAATAAGCTGAAGGTAAGTGTGGCAGGACGAGTGGGACATGTCACACGCTTTCTCTCTTTTTCCCTCTGTGATGTTTGGTAATGTGCTGCAGGCTTTAATGCATTATTTGATCTAACTACTGAGGCTTTAAACAACCATATTTCATCTACCTTGTCTTTAATATCATTTCAAAACTGCACGGATTAAAACGTGAGAATCTGAATAAAAACGCCTTTCATCAGTCGTAATACAGAATATGTCAGAGGGTTTCGGTCACTCAGAAACTTTTTATACCTGAATGCCAAACAAAATCTGAGGGCTCATGTTTAACTCTTTGCTTTGGAAAAGACATGTTCAGTCCTTCGGTAAGACAAATGTCCCTCCTACCTTATTCCCAAATAATCAGTCTTTTGATCTAATCTGTGGCTGGTTTAAGCCCCTTCAAAGCGTTTCACAAACTGGCAAGAAGAAGAAGAAGACATAAGTTCTGAATCCCTGAGGTGACTGTTTTCAAACATTTTTGTTTGTGCATACTTGATTATGAGGATTTAATTCACTGAGCAGGCTGTGAGCCATGCATTCAAACTGAAGAGTCGTGTAAACCAAAGAATCCTTTCACAGTTTTTTACTGACCAACCCTGAAGCCAAAAACCTCCCACAAGAGTGTAGGTCACCATCTCTTTGTACCATCATTGACAATTCGTGCTAATTATTTTTTATTTATTTAACCAGGTTGGTCCCATTGAGATTAAGAACCTCTTTGGGAGATCTGGCCAAGACAGTCAGCAAAAGGAGACAAATTCCACTTTACAAAACAAATCAAATTTGCATGAAAAGAGAAGCATGTATGAGTCAAATCTGGGAGTCAGTATTTCAAGCAGTCAAGCTAAACACATCAACATCTTACAGAATCTTCTTCCAGGTCTTTTTGTTTTAGATTTCAAAACATGTAAGGACACCAGCTCCTTCAGTTTCAAGTCATTCTGCAACAGATTTCAGGCTTAGAGTGCAGAATACCCAAAAGCCCTTTTCCTAATTTCTTTCTGAGCGTTTGGGGCAGAGAGCCAATGTATGTGTCTACTGTTTAAAGAACGACCAATCACATCAACAAGCACACAAAGCAAGAGCTTTGAACTATTATGGTCTGTATGCCTGAACTAGCGTTGACTAAAGGTTGGTTGATGCATCTCCGCACCCAAAGCAAAAAACATCAATCAACAGGGCAAAGTGCAACACGGAGACAAGTTTCTAATAATTGGGCAAAGTGTGATGTCAAAGGTAGACAGAAAAATAAGATAGCGCACAACAAAATAAAGCTTGAGATGCAAACAAAATAATAAACCAGTGTATTATTGTGCTGAGATACTTCATAGTGAATTTAAAACATGTAATATCAGATTAGGTTTCATGTTCAGATGTTTATTTCACATCATAATGACACCATGTCCATTGAGAGAGGAGAACATTATTCCATTGGAAGCAGATGAACTTTGGGCTACATCTTCTGTTTCGGGTTGAAAAGGAGCTTAACCTCAATGCAAATTTTAAAGAAAGTACAAAGCAAGCGAATGAACAAAAACAGAGTCGAAGAGGTGAAGAGTATTAGGGTGATAGTCCCAGAAAATTGTCTGCCACTCTCATCCTTTCTTTCAACCATTTCTCTCTCTCTCTTCTAGTTTTCCAGAGGTAATCTGCACCTCCAGCCAGACGCAGGCGCACACCTCATCCAAACAATAAATAAACTGGAGTGGCCACAGAATGGGAATAGCATGAAAGGCAATAAAGAAAATTTCAATCATGCACCATGGGCATTTTCATGTTACTATGGAGGGAAAGTACACATATCAATCCTTGGGTCATTGTAACGGTGAAAGAGAGAGGCTCAGACGGATCGTTCATGAAGCAATTTGTGGTAAAGAAAAAAAAAAAACGTATTACATAAAGAAAATCTCTCTTTAAATTGTGATAACACAATCATCTGCCCAGTCTGCTTTCTCGTGCAATTGAGCCACATCTGGAGAGATTTTTTTTTTACTTAACGTTAGCAAAGCCAAATTTTAGTAACATCTTAACAAACTAAGGACACACATTTTAAATGCCTGTAAATCCTTTTTTAGCTTCTTCATTTATCACAATAAATGAAAAGATCAAACAATTTACTGAGTAAAATGAACAGTCAATATTATACTAAATGACCTCGGCTGAATAATTAAATCAAATTATTGGTTAAGTCATAATGTTAACACATCTATTTGTGGGTATTTACAATGCAGATTGAATTTCTCATATTCAGTGATGCATAACGTATTTAAACACTGGAATCGTACGTTCATTTTTCATTGCACAATTTTTTCCTTGTTAGAACATAAATCTAGAGAATTGAGCTTTCTCTCTGAGCACTAAATAATGTGATTATTGATCTCTGTGTAAATTCTCCTCTTGCTCTAATCCGTCCTCACGCAGGTCAGAGGTCAGGCTCAGCTCGCAGCACCCTCTGTGTCCGTGTCCACATGACACATCGGCAAAAAGAAGCTGTTCTAACCTGATTCATTGATGCTACAATAAAGTCACCTATTGTTGCCCTGCAGCAGAGTACTGAGACACTGCCAACATGGTACTTGCATAACCTTTGTATTTCCAATTTGACCATTTGACCTTTTTGTCTTATGAGCGGATGTAGTTGACATTACACAGCTTTTAAGGACAACACATTTTCAGCCTCTTGTAATATTGCAAAATGATGCACATCCAGGATTTTTAGACCATTACATATTTTGCATCCCTGCTCGTTATACCAAAAGTTGCCAAGAGAAGGGGGGCGGAGCCTTCACTCATCAGGCTATTATCCTCCTCAGACACCCTCCCTACTTTTAAACAATGCTCAAAGCTTTCCCTTTTTCAATAGAGATTTAAGTAAAGGCTGGATCAGGCTTTGATTTGAACCAGCCACGCAAGATATGCTGCTATAGGCTCTGACTGCCGGGGCAGGGTGCAAATTTGGCACCCCTCACTAACCAAATGTGTAAAACAAAATCTAACGTAGTGAATATAATAAGTGAGGTCAGCCCCCAAAAGTACAAAACATATTCCAAGTGTACGACCATATTTACTCCTATTGACCCTCATTGTCTGTATGCATTACATTACTCTGCTGTGGAAGCACGAGAGGAACATTACGCCTCTGTTACTATCTCCAATGGGGGATGAGGGGCATAACAAGTCTGCGCCACTATTCCGCATTTGTGCATGTCACTGCACAGGTGGCTTCAGTATCCCAACTTTAAATGGCAGTGTGTAAGACCCATGCTCTCTTTCCGTCGACTCCTCTAAACCCAAATTCTTGTCCAGTGAATCTGGTTCTGCTATCTGAATCTTAAAAATAAGTAACAATACAACTGTCACCAAATGCATTCCCAATGGTTGATAATTGATTAATCTCTGTAAATAATATTACAGTGTGCTTAAGACCTGCTCTAAATACAGTCAGGAGAAACACTTTGTTGAGATTTTGCGCTGTAGAAATATAATCATATATTTTGATTTGATTGATTCCTGTGTCTGAACATAACATGCATTACCCTGGGAATCCACCCGAACAACTAACCCTAAGTCAAATTCAACCTTAACGTACACATTCAATGTATGTTTAGCTTTTTTTTATTTATAAATAACCGACGCGGCTCATTTATCCAGATCTGTAGCTCCTGCGTCAGACACTTTCAGGCTACTCGCATCTCTGTAGAATTCTGTAACCTTTAGCCTTTTCTCCAGCTGTGTTGTCTCAGTGTGTGCAGGTGAAGGTATGCGAGTGTCAGGATCTAGCTTTGACAGTGCAGAGGTGTGTGTGTGTGTGTGTGTGTGTGTGTGCTCTCTAGAACTTAGAGTAACCCAGCGATGACAAATAGTTTCCCTCTCTCTTCCTCTCATCACTGCCCTGTACCCTAACTGAGAATTTCATCTGCAAACAGCTCGATTTGACAGGCAAATGTTTGCTCAGCTTCAAAAAAAGGGTGTTCAGGCTGAATATTTTTAAGTAAATGTTTGTGCAGTTGTTTCTACTTTCTCTGTTTTATTTCTCTCTGGGACCATTTCTCCTTCCTCTTTCTTTGTCTTTTCTCTGGAAATAAAAGAAGAAAAAAAAACGAATTGAAAACTATTCCCTCTCAGGTAATTGTATTGTCGTAATGAAATGGGAGAGTTTTGTCTATGGCAAGGGGAGTTGGTATCTTCTCTGTGTTGATGCACAAATACAGCACAGATGGTGTAACTCTTAGTGGAAAAACTGGCTCGCTCCTTCTCCGTCCCCGGTGTCAAAAATGCTGGCTGGCTTTCCAATGAGCAGATTTTTTACTGCTCACATCTAATAAATATTTAGGATTAACTCAATGAAACGATGCAAACACAAATGAAATGTATTTAATGGGCATCCTGTCCATTGGAGGAGTTTCAATAGGGCACCATTGAGGTGTGAAATGGCTACAACAGGCAATATAACACTCACACGGTCTCTCTCTCTCTCTCTTTGTGTCTCCTTGTCTCTCGCCCGCACACTCTCATGCTCACACACACACACACACACGAGAAAAAAAAGCACGTAATATTTTCTGTCAGCAAGATTGTGCATACCCCCCAACCTTCAAATAATTTACTGCCATGTTTCTACAGAGTGTTTGGCACAAAAGTGTCACTAAATCTCAGCCCTCAAAGTCAAACGTCAGGTAAACCACAGAGAAATAATGTTTATTTTCTCTCAGCCCTGGCCCTGTTCTTAACCATGCTGTCAGTGCACCAGGAGCTCGTATATCTCACAAATTCCCCCATGATCTGTACAAGTAGCCTTTGAAAAGTGACTGAGGACAAACTAAAGCTGGTTCTTTATTACTTGTAAGTCCTGAAACAGTGACATACACCTTTTTCATACTCTGAAAAAGTATTGCAACTCTGAACGCAGCATAAATAGCTGTCGGATTAACTGAACTAATCAAATGATGCAGGCAAGGTGCTTATATCCAGCTGGGCAGAATAGCTCAGTCGCTTCCAGGCGTTTCATCACCTTCAGTTGACAGCAGCATAGAAATCAAATGTGTAGTTTTTTTTTTTTTTTTTTACTATTCTGGTAAATATTACTCCTACTTTTAATAATACTCGTTTTTTGTGTTTTTTATAGGGATCTTGTAATGTGCACTATATCAATCTTTATTTGTATAGCGCCGATTCATAACAAATGTTAACTCAAGGCACTTTCATCCACCCAGCAGTCAGATTACCAGCGGGTCTTTCAACAGCAGGAATGAAAGAATGCTTAATTATTTATAGTCAGAAGAGAGTTTTCTTGTTCAAGTACATTTATATAGTGAGGTTTCTCATTGTTACATTACAACAGAACCAAACATGAATCCATCATGAGCACTAAGCAACATTTAGCAAAGTTACAGTTACTAAATATATGTTGTTTGTGGTTAACACTGGTACGAGCGTTTGCATGGAGCATGGATGTACACGTGTGTGTAATGTGTATATGTTTGAGGCACATTAACAACACTACCCCCCCCCCCCCCCGCCCTCCGCTTGAGGACACACCAAACTATTTGCCTGCTCTCTAAATGATTATGTCTGCCTGTGCTTAACCCCTTCAACCCTATTCAACACTTTAATAGAATTTCTCAACCCATCCTACCTTCTCAATTCCCACCACCATAACCCAAATAGCCTTTTTCCCTCAGAACCCCTATTCTATAAATGCATTCACATAAACATTGCACACAGCGAAGGAGAGCTTAACAGTAGCAGGGGGGGGGGGGGGGGGGGGGGGGGATGAAAGCGAGGGTCGGATAAAAATAAGCAGGTGGATGGAGGCAGCTTCCCACCATCACACTGCTGTCATACATACTTTGTTTCCTCTCCTAAAGATTCACAATGGGATATTCTCTAATAACAAATCATTTCTTTCAAAGTATGCTTTTTAATCTGGCCATGCTTGACAGGCCCCATCCTTTCCGCTGAAGCCGAAGACCACTTAGAGGCCAGGCCAATAAGGCCCAGCAGCCCCGTGGTCTGACTGGGGTGATTTGTCAGCCCCCCCCCCCCCCCCACCCCCACCCCCCAGCGTTCCTGTGGTGGTCATACCGATGGATTTATCCCAAGGTAAATGGAGATAGCCCTCACCGGCCGTGGTGCCGGCACTCTGATTACAGCCTCTTTCTACAAGTTGCATTGATAGATGTTGCTTGTGTTTATCTATTTACAATGCCACTAAATCTGTGAATACAATGTAAAATGGGCAGAAGGGGGTACGGCTCTTGGGGCTGAGTGAGAGAGGGAGCGAGTCCTGCATGGTTTGATTTATGCCACCCTATGCATAGCAATAGAGAGACAGTGCAGATGAAGGGTCTGAGATGAAACAGCTCGGCGGGGCGGAGGTTATGGTTTTGCATTGGGGTCGGAAGGGTGCTACGATGAATCTCATGCATTTCTCACACTGGGTGCTGTCCACCATGCCATAAGAATAACAAACACGCAGCAGAAGGGATGAGGGGAGCGTTTCAGGCACACAGGGGAAAACAGAATGTACTTTCCTGACAACAATGTGGAGCCAATCGGAGATGCACAGTGGTGAGCATTTATCCCGGCACTCCCACATCTATGGTGAAGAGTAATTCCATCCAGGGACAATCACAGGGACAGCTCTGGTTCAGACAGCCTCTTCCATCTCATTCCCATCCAGCCAACCTAAACCAGCTATGCTCCACAGTCATGAAGAGAACACAGACCTGGTTACCAGCTTGACCCGTTGGATGCATTTCTGGCTTTGTCGTTCCAAAACCAACAATAATTAACCTGAATAATAAACATGTAGGGATACCTACCTGAGTTGTATCCACATATCACAAAAGAAAATTGGCAAAAACATGAAAATTCAGCTCTCAAGATTCAGCAGAGTCCTCACAGTCATCAAGATGAATGCTTTGAACTCCAATTTATTTCTGTGCAAGGTTCTGTTTCGAGGAACATTTCTCTCAAACTAAACTTTTCTTCTTGCTCTCTGTAAGGAGGCGAAGCAATAACTCGTCCGATATCCAACATCTTAATGGTAAAGTTGTTCCTTTTAAATCTTTTAAGGGAAAGGGTGGTGATAACAGTTGTACCTAGATAGGAATGAAAACATCTTTAAACTAACATGATCCTGGATTCAAAAGTCACCAGTCGAATTTAGTGAGGTCGGATTCTTGTTTGATTCAAATCTAGCATGAAACAAGAATCGGACCTCAAAGTCATCAATTCTGGCATCATCGTCAGTAATTATAGATTATTAGACAGCTGATATCCCGCCAGTCGAAGGGAGCGCCATCAAGTTGGATCTTCACCATCTGAACGGCTATAAGAAAAGGCGCCAAACTTGTTTCTATCCACAGTACAGTATCCCTTGCCATTCACGCCCACACACCCCAACAACCCCCCCTCCTGCCCCAACCTCTTGGAAAGCTTATGTATGGTGCGCTCATTGTTTCCTCAGCCTATTGAGGTAAAGATAACTGTGGGTTGTGAGAGCGCTGAGTGATTATACATCAGTAAAATCAAAGGGGGTATACATCACTGCCACAGGGACACACCCACTGGAATGAATTGGGTCAAATGAGAGCAGTGCATCGGGCAGGGCGCATTGACAGTTACTAATGCACATCCCATGGCCACTAACAGGAGTGTACAAATTGCCAGAGGTTGGTAAACTTTGCCTGTTAAGGACCGGGGGGCAGCTGATGCTTGTAGGAAGCTTTGCGGCAGTGGTATAGGTAGGTAACTAAATCAACACTTCAGCGGCGCAGCAGGATCACAGGGCTGGACTTCATTTCACCAAAGCAGAGGGGAGTGTTTTTCCATAAGTATCGACCTCACCTGTGAGAGGATGTGCAACAGAGAATAGAGAACATGGAAGCAGGGTGAAGACTAAATGGGAAGTAGACTTCATCATCGAAAGGAGGCAGAGTTTGCAATGTCAGTTTCAATTCTACTACTACTCAAATAAAACCAAAACAACTGCATGCCCTGGTGGATCATTTTTACTGCAGAGTTCTATGAGTTAATTAAGAAATCAGGGTAAAGCTAAAATCAGTACGCTATCAGTGCACACCAAATTCTGGCTCTTTTTTATTTTATTTTATTTTTTTACATTTATCAGTTTGTGCAGAGTCCCTGTTAGACAGACAAGTGGAGGGAGAAAAAGGAATGTTTCACCCTGCTCTCTGATCCTGCCACACCACTGAGTTTGTCCTCCCTCAGACCTGTTATTTTATCACACTGCAACACCAGAGAACACAGACATGCCCAGACTGCAGAGGCACCTCAGGAACATAGGGTCCTCCAAGTGTTTGACTTCATGTCTTTTTAAAGGTAAGGATGTGTGATGCTCTTCCAAGGCATATGAACACAGCAACGGTAGAAAAAGCAACAAGGGTCTATGAAATAAAAAAAAATGTGCATGCCAAGATGTGTGTGTGCAACAATGTCAAAGGTTGAGGTCCAACCTGTGTCAGTGCTCTGGCATATGTATGCAGAGAAGAGTCTACATGTACAATTGAGTGGATACAGCCTAAAGACAGTTACTCTGAGTCACACCTGTCTGCTGCAGTTTGCACTGAGGCGAGGGGAAGCACAACAGGCATGCAGTGTCTGTACACGCCTGTGCACCTGGAGAAAAGGACCTGATGGCTGCACATGCACAGAACAACAACACATAGAAACCCTCAATACTACGCCGCTGCTCTCTCACATGTTAAACGTTAATATCACCCTATGATTGTCCTAAATGCTGGTAAACGCACAGTAACAATCCGATGTCTCCACCTTTTCTCTTTTGGTAGTTGCATGTCATAAATACGTCGAAATAATGTCATTTAATATGAAAAAGATGGATTCTCGTTTGTGTGTCAATACACCTTTGCCGCACAAAATATAGTCGTACTCCACTCTAATGATGTTCCCCGATTCTAATGTTCACACAGCTGGTTGTACGTGACAGCGCTGACTGTCAAGTTAAAGAAGAAAGTGCTCCTTCTGTTCAGTCTAACTCTACGTTCAGATATGTACCAGTGTAGTGTGACTTGGCCTGTGGGTTGGCAGTGGACTGACACTCTGAAGCCTTGTGTGTGTGTGTGTGTATGTATGTGTGTGTGTCTATGTGTGTATAAGCTGTGACCTCGGATGTGTACAACACCTGTGTCCACTGAGCAGCAGATGTATTAAAGACCTGCAGCTGCAGAAAACCATCTCACTCTCTCACTGTGTCACACAACAAAGATCCACAGACACACATGTGCACGCGTAATCATGACACAGATTTTAAACACACATGAGCAAACGTGAGACACGTCAATGCAAAAATGCATGCACATAAACAAAGACTGTTATTACACGTCACACCACAAAACCTCAGTGAACATCCCCTCTTTAAACGCACACTCCCAGTCCATGGTGTCGTCTACTCACCCACATACAGAAAAACACAAGTACACACATATTTTGTCTCTCTGCAGGATTATGACATGTTATTAATTGCCGCCATTACCGGCGACAGCTTGCCCGAGAACTGGGCCCTTCTCTGGGGGCGTGAGGCCTGGTGTCGCAGCATACAAAAAAGTGAGAGAGAGAGAGAAAAAGAGAGAGAGAGAGAGAGAGAGAGAGAGAGGGAAAAGGGCACATTGAAAGAGTGAGTGAATGATGCAGGAAAGAAAAGAGGACATGGCAAGGAAGACAGAGAGAGAGAGAGAGAGAGAGAGAGACAGGAAAGGTGTAATGCGTCACACAGCGCGATGCAACACTCTGCCCAAAAGGGATTGTGGGATTGTGAATAATTTATCAGAAAACATTTTTCTTGGTCCTTTCCACAGACTCACAAATCCTCCCCGAGCTCTCTTTAGGCTGGGCTGGAGATAATGTACTTTGTGAGTGTGTGTGTGTGTGTGTGTGTGTGTGTGTGTGTGTGTGTGTGTCTGGGACATATACTGCTTACTTCTGGCTCACTCTTAAATACAGAGGACATCCGCGAAGGTACACAGATGTAAACACATGAACGCAAACATGAAGGCTGCACCATAATAGTGAACTGTCAATGAACAAAGTCTAAATCAGTCAGATTCATCGGTCAGGTAAAAACCACAAGATTGCAGACAGAAGAGGAATGTTTCCACGGCAACAGTAGTCCAGCTTGTTCTTGTTGCCAAAACATAATTGAATAGTGGATCACAAAAGATCACAGAGCCATATTGTACTCACAATTCATGAAAGCGAAGCAGATGGTAATTTATGAACAAAGATATCATCAAATTACTTAAATCTTGAATCTAAATCAGTGACACAGAAATCTCTGAACCTCGTCACATGTTCACTGGCCCGCCTAGATCTCATCCACGTTCACGTGTAGCGAGAGAGACAGAGCGCGCGAGAGAGAGAGAGAGAGAGAAATTGATTGGAGGGAGTTTGAAGGAGAATTCGATCGTCAACAGCGTCCTGGCATCAACTCCCCCGGCCCATTCATCTGTAGCAGCAGAACAAAACAGTTGCGTGAACTGTCACACCCAACTCTACTGTTAATTTAAGGTAATTAGCGAGCGAGTGATTCCCAATACATCATGGTGCAACTGGCAGACTCCACAATATTTCACAGCCAATCTGTTACCTTTGCAGCCCCGCCTCCTCCTCCAGCCCCCCCCCCCCCCCCCGCCACCATTACAGACACATTACCTACCCGCGCAAACACACTTATCTCTGCTGACAAACACACAAACAGACACATCTGAGGATGCACTGACATTATCATACAAGGTGTAAAAGGTGTATGATAAGAAAAATGAATGTCTTTTGGAGTAAATCAGCTGTCATACTTTTGTTTTCAGGCCATGTTCTATCAATCCTGACTAATCTACACTGTTTACACCTAATTTTAATAAAGCAAAGATGTTATGTTTTGGGGAGGGGAAAGGGTCGGGGGGGGACTAAATTGAAGGGAAAACAATAAATAGATTATTTGAACATATAAAGTAGTGGCTAAGGGTTCAGATTGAATTAATAGCTACACCTGTTTTAGATTAATTCGGCGCCCAGTGTTCTGCAGATATTTAAAAATCACAAAAATATTTAGGAATCACTCTGAACTTTAGAAGTGCAGAGGCATCATTTATCTCTTTAACACACAAACAATATACATGCTCATGTTCTTATATTGTATTTTATGTCTAAGGCTTTGTGCAGGTACAAGGCAATACATCTTATGTTACAGAATACAACGATTTCTCATACACACAGTTTGCAATCACCGATGACTTTCTTTTCAAACTCTGATGTATTATCCGGAGGACAAGCAACCAAATGAAAGGCGCTTTTACTTTGAATATGATTTCTCTGGTTTTGAACGCTATTGAAAACATTTGGGATAATGTGATCACACTTCTCAACAAATATATAACGTAAAAAAAATCAAAACGCAGAAATGTCACATATCATCCCTTGAAAGAACTGATGCTCTAAACCTTTATAAAAGCCTCTCCACATGACTCCCAAGAATCCTGAATAACAATTCAGACACATGACCGAAAATGTTCAAATGTCGACAAGCTTTTGTTACACAGTGTACATTTACAAACACCTTACAAAATAATCTAGATAGCAAGCAGCTTTGGTCACGCCACGTGAGGCAATGCGTTCTCTCCAATCAAGCACATTCAAAATGACTGACTCTTAATTCAAACACAAAGTGGAGAGAGCAACACTCAGTATTAATGAGACGATGGTGCAACTAGAGACACAAGCTAGCAATATAAGCTAGTTCTGCTGCTCAGTTACAAAAACAGCAAAAAAGGAGAACATTCGACGGTAAACACGATTCCAGGTGCACGACCACAACAAGACTAAAAAGAGACAGAAAAGTCAGCACACAAATGTGCTTTTAGTTTCCTTTATCCGGGTAAGAATACAGCAACACAACCAAGGAAACTAAAAGGACATTTGTGTGCTGACTTTTCTGCTACTAAGTTAGCCATGGTAGCTCCCTCCCCTGGTTTAGTGCTCATAAAGAGAAAAGAATGTAACGTATTGAGAAACACAGGAGAGAAAACACAGATGTGAGAAGAAGACAACATTTGAGGGGGGGGGGGGGGGGGGGGCGAACCAGCAGAAAAGGTGATAAAATAACAAGTCCTTGCTCCAAGGCATCCCGTTCATTTCTGACTAAACAAACACATGTCACATGTGTACTAAACATACCACTCTGTGGCCTCAAAGCCTTTTAACTCGCTGAGTTCAAAGCCGCTGATGTAGCGCTACGGCACTTTAGCTTCGGTTTTCATGTCTGCCAGTGTTTGTTTTCTCAGTCCATGCAGTTGTTAATTTGTGTTTGAGTGAGTCTGTAAGTTTGCACACAATCGCAAATACTGTACAGAAAAGAGTGTTAAAAACGTCCCAACATCTGGGCTATGTTTGCTCATATGCTTTGGCGATGTGGAAGCGGTTTAAACACAAGATGTGATCACTGTTCTTCAGCCAGTTTCTTCAAAGTCAAAGTCCACTTCATTCTTCAGTTTTGCTGTACGTACAGGACATTTACAAATCGTTTCTCTACAACCCACGGGGCAAGCAATTTCTTCTTCTTATCGTAGCTGCACAATAGATCATCAAAAAATGTTTAATTCTCCATAAATAAGAACACCTCACTGATTATTATTTTGACAGAATATATGCAATCATGTTGATTGTGTGACAATGAGAAAAATAATTGTCATTATGAATTTATCAGTCGATTATTTTCAAGATTGTTCAATAAATCAAGTCTCTAAAATGGCAAAAGTTACTAAAAAAAACTGATAAATCATAAATTCCAACAGCTGAAAGTGAAGCTACATCTTTAAAGCTGTAAGTACTCACAATTAAGAACATGGACCTCGAAAACATTTGTCTTCCTTGAAAAATTGCTGTACACCTTTGACAAAGAAAAAAGTTAGGAATAAATGTGTTTCATTAATTTACTGATTAATTAATTCATCATAAATCATAACTCTCTGATGTTTTCAGGATGATAGTGAGTATAATGTGTGAAGAAAGAAAAAGACAAAAGGTTCTTTGTAAATACTTATGTGGTGTTTTCATGATGCCCGTCTTAAGACTTAAAGTAAGAGGAGAGAAAAGAAAAATCACAAGTGAGCCTCGATGTTTTATCTCAAACTGTTCCCATTTGAAACACTAATTGAGCTAAATAAGACGTGTAAATGCCCGAGCAGTTGTGCAGTGCAGCAGTGGCACAGCTCCAGAGTCATCAAGTTAATAGTTATATTATGTCCAGCATGCTAAAGAATGGCAGCACATTAGCTCTGTGTTCAACAATTGATAGAAGAGCCATTATGGAACCAGTAGCTTCATGTAGCCGTAGCCACGAGGGAGGCCCTTTAGCTTTTATATTTTTAAATACCGCGTGCATGGCCGTGCTCAGTTTCAGACGGTAAGTGAACCAGCAGGCCTCTGTCTCAGACGGAGCAGCTGGGGAGGTGTGAGACTACTTTAGCTCGCTGCACCACATCAATCTCTCGGAGGCTCTGTGAGAGGTTCACACGTTCGTACGGCGACACGTGCATGTATCACACTTGCACTCCTACATACACCTGCCACGTTCTATAAATGGTACTATGTTGTTATAATGGAACGGATAATAGTTTAAGTTGTACCATCACATTGGAAATGAGGTACAGTGGCACTGCGGACGGTGCAAGTCATGAGTCTTTATACTGGCGACCACACAGACACCGTGCCATGGTGCTGATAAGACACAACATGGCACACTAAGGCATCAATCAATCGATCTTTATTTGTGTAGCGCCAATTCTACATAGGTATATGCCTTCCTACTCATCTGTATCATTACACATCTATTTCTGAGAACACTGCTTGTAGTATGAAGATCAATTTGATGAACTGTATTAGACCGACGTGTTTAAGCTTGTGGCCTCCATCAGGGTCATCCATGGCCACAAGCCGAAACGCCTCGGGCTAATAAAGGTAATAAAATGTGTCTTCATACTACAATATTAGGAGATGTCTAGAGATGGGACCGATCCGATCTAATATCGGTATCGCTGTCAGATATTGATGTCATTTATGCATCAAACGGTTCCGATCAACAACACAGGTCAAGAAAGAGGGGTGGGCACTTTAAATATTGTCTCACTCTGAAGACATTCAGAAAGAGCTTTAAGAAGTGTCCCCAGATAGTCTCCATGACGACGTTCAGACTTCTATATGATCAAAAGAACAGTTCTTACACTTCAGTTTAAAACTTTTAATTAGCCGCTGCTTCCTGTTTACTACAGCTGTGTGTAGCTGCCTCACACATAATACCAACAACAACAATAACACTATTAGTTATGGTGATAAAAATATCAGTATTGGTATCGTTAAATCTATATCAGAATCAGATCAGAGCCGAAAACCATAGTTGAATCTTTACAACTGTTGGTGTCTTTTAGCTGTTTAGTTTGGGCGTTTATAATCAGTTTTTCAGTGATGGGTGTTTCATGCTACCAGAGGGAAACACATTTATTTCCTCAGCTTTTTTTACTTGTTTTTGTCTGTTTGTCAGCGTTGCTTTACTGTCATCGTGCTGCAGTGTGAAGCCCTCGACGTCTCGCTTGTGTCTTTCTGTTTGTTTCTGTATTTGCATGTAATCAACTCGACCTTATTCTCTGGTCTTCAAACACAAACAGAGAGAAAACCGTGCACACTCACTCTTCCTTGGATAGTGGTTCATGTTTCCACTGAGCATGATGGTACTGTCACAATGGTGGCACAAGAGTCAGACAGGAGCCTGTAGTCCACTTGTCAAAGCTCCTGAAACAGTCAGTGTGCTCATTCAAAATGATCCATTTAAACATTAAACAGTAAACTGTTAATAGCTGGCTTTGCTCTTAATATAGTCAACTCATTTTTTGTTTTTTTTCTTACAAATGTTGAATATGAGGTGAAATTACTGAAAACACAGGAATAAGAGAAGTAGTCGCAGGCTGTGGCTCCACCAGTCAGATCCATTTTGCTTATGTCTTGACTGCGAATGACAGCAGCAGTGCATTATGTTGCCGCCTGCCGTAAGGGTCTTTTGGCTTCAATTTTATACAATGGAAGTAAATGGAAACATGTCGTCCATGTTTATAAACAGTCAGTGGTAACTGCAATCAAACTGGATACTTCAAAGTACGTGTATTACAAATAGTATTCCAAAGGCTTGACTCATTTTGGCAAAACGTAAACAGCTGTTGTCAACTTTGCGGCCAAAGTTTGGTGATGAAGCCATACTGTGAACGAGGGACAGAGGCCATGAAGACCAGCAGAGCAGATCTGCCTGAGTGCCCCGCACTGTCACCACCAGCACCTTGGAGCATTCAGGGTATTCGGAGAATGGGAGATGATTGCATTCAGAGGTTTTTATCAACATTGTCTCAGTGGAAGTGAGACAATGAGAGCCTCAGAAACGAGAGAATGAAAAGAGAGATTGGAACGGTCGCTGGGGTCTGTAACAATCTTCATCTGATTTGTTTTTCCTCCTCGCTGCCTCTTCTATCTTTCTCATTGAACCCTTTCTGTCTGAGGGAAAATGTGAGCAGACTCAGATCATCAGGTTCCTAGGCAACATCAGCCATGTGCAGGATCGTAATATTGGATTATGGGTGCCGTTTTGGTGTGGCTTCTTCCTATCCCTTCTTCTTTTCTTCCCGATTGTCTACCCTTTCTTTCTCTTTTTTTTTTATCCCTTTCTTCTCCTCCCTCATCTGTTTGGCTGCACGGTAGAGCTTTCTGTGCCTGGAAGATGTGCAGCGCTTCCAGCCAGCAGCAGGCGTGAGCATTTATCAAAGCCGTGCTCCGTAATGACCACTCAGCAGTGGGGAAATTGAGCTGACCCCGAGGCCAAGCTGTTAGAGGGGACTGGTGGGAAGGCCAGCGGGGTCAGGCCATCCTTGTCCCACCCACTTAGTGGGCATTTAGCGCTGAACCATTAGTTTACTGTTTGGAGGCCTCACAGCTATCCCTTGTACAGTACACACACATACAAACATGCACACATACACACTGGTTCTCGCACACAGTGTGAACAACAGCACCTCGGCCTAATCTCCAGCACTTCAATGTTTACCTGACACAAGTTGTAAAAGGAAAAGAGTCAAAGAAACCGAAGGGGTAAACTTTGTTGGCTGCTAGTAAATGCTTCGACTCGGCACTATCAGGAACTATTTCTCTGTTGTTGTACTGAAAACAGGTCAAGACAATATGGGCAAAGAAAAAGTAGCTTAATTTTCCCTTTTCTTTTGAGGATTTTACATTAAATCCAAGTGGAAATGGGAGAAAACATTGAATACAGGGCTGAGATTTAAAATTCGGCTATATTTTTTCTACGTAGGAACAGATTTGCATTGTGTTGATGGTTGAATGAAAACTCTTCATTCACACCACCACACCGATTTTCTTCCCCACTATCCAGAAGCGATGTCTAATCAGTTAAATCTTGTAGAAAAAAGTAATTGACACCTCAAAACATAAACTTTGTAAATTTAGTATGTAACATGAAGAATTTTGCAATAAATATAAATAAAAAAATGTTTTCCCGTGATGTTTAAAGAAAAGTTCAACCGTCTGTCGTACCTCATCTGACCTTTGTTGCTCTATTCCCAGACAATATGGAGACATTTCATTTACCAGAGCTTGTTAATTTCAGAGAGCTGCATTGAGACAGATCACTGGCTCTAGTTAGCATTATTTAACTAAGCTATGTCTTGAGGCATTTGCTGACAACAGTCCAGTGGGCCGCCGCGGGGCGAAAATGGCAGGGGAGCCTCACACACAGACGATCAATATGGACGCAGATGGGAAGAGAGGTGGGGGCCGAAAGGGAAAAAAAGAGCTGGAATAGTCATTTTCGCTTGAGAGGCGCTCCCTTGAAAGCCATGAAATAAAAACCTGAACTTTAAAATTGATAAGGATTGATTTCGCTGACAAGGGATCATAACATACACCCCTTTGGAGACTGGCGGCGTGAGGGCTTACAGATGCCTGACGCATAAAGGAGAATGGGGAGGACGTAAATCTGACTACAGCACAGCAATTAGCCTTTTAGTGTGGAGAAGATATGGAGAATCTTTACTGTTTCATCAAATGGCATTAGGCACGCTGTGGGCCTGGAGGTTTCTGCAGGAAGATAAATGTTAGAATAAACTTGTTTGGACAGATGGATTGGATGGAATTCTTCACAAAGTTCACTATTTTCCCTCACAGATCCATATAGATCACTAGCGGACAGTTAGTTCATTATGTGTCCTCTATTAAATGTCACGCAGTGTTTGAGCAATAAGTACGGAGACGCGCTCACCCTAAATGACTTTTTACACAATGTTTTTGAAGACAAAGTGTGCTGTCAGATACGTTTTGAATAAGTTGATCTCAGTGTTTACTGAAAGAAGCTGGGAAATAACGGCATCTTTGGAGGAAAGAGCAGCGACACAGATGCTTTTTTGACACTACTTAAATGATACAACTACAATGCTCATAGTGGTAATTCTGAGAGTTTCTTGTTTTTTCTTTATAAATTTCAATAATTGATTAAAAAAAATTGAAGACAGAAAAGACCTGTAATGGTAGTAGAGGTGATAAAATAGCTACAGGAAGAGTAATACAAATAAAGACAAAAAAAACTCATGATGTAATGACTATTGAAAAAACGCTTCTAAATCAACAATCGCAGAACCTGCAGACTCCTGATCAAATTAAATCTATTATTTTCTTCGACTCTACACTCATTCATTCTTAAATTGGAACGATGGATAATAATAATTTATTTAAAGAAAAACCTGGCCATCCAAAAATGCCCAAAACCGTCTATCTGACTGTCAAAGAATGAGGAGAAAAAGACTTCAGTTAAGTAAAGAAACTGATTTAAAAAAACAACATATCTTGTTGTATTGGTTTTGCTTGTCATCGTGGTTTTATGTAACTTTGTTTACCTGTTTACCACCAACCTGCCAGGGGACTACAGGTGGAAATGAGTGTACAATCTGGCATATTTACATGTTTATGTTCATTAATGTGCACTGTCCCTATTTTAAATACATAAATAAAAATGTATTGAAGTGAGCAAAAACATGCTGTAAGAATTATGTGAAGCAACAAAGTAGACTCAAATCCTCAGGTTCCTATAGCAACATCGGCCATGTGCAGGATCGTGCAGTAACATTGGATCGTGGGTGCACATTTTTGTGTGGGTTCATCCTATTCCTTCTTCTTTCCTTCCTGATTGTCTACCTTTTCTTCTCCTTTCTCTCTTTTTTTTTTTTTTTACCCCATTTCACTACAAAGTAATTTTCTCCTGGCGGGCGCCCTCTCACAAGTACGAGTACGTTCACGGGCGTAGTTTCCCCCTCCTAGTTTTTGTTCAGCGCTAAGCTAGTTTTAGCTTTGGGACTGTGTAAAACTGTTGCTAGGAAACAGTGATGTGCATCTTCAAAAAGGGGAACTAAACCCTTAAATAATAAACTGACTGAAATGCACACGGTCAGTGTCTGCTAAAGGCAGAAATACTGATTTTAATTAAGCAACAATGTCATCACATCTACATATTTCAGAAGATATAGGGTCCTGGATTTACATGGGTTTTAATCCAACAGAGTTATTACATTGCAACAACTAAAAGACGGTTCAATGACGGCCTTGGTTTTTTCCAGTGTTAATTCATTTCATGCCATTTTAATGACTATTCATTTGCAAAACCCTCCTAATCATGTTATGAATCAGAAAACAACACTGCTTTTAATCGCGCCATCGTGTAGCTCTTAAAAAACAAATACTCAGGCCCCAGAATGTAAATGGATTCATATTCAAATGAGCAGTGTGCAGCAGAGAACATGATTAGGTTCAAGGAGAAAGAACTTGGTGCTAATTCCTGCTCACATGAGTGATTGGGAGGAATGAACAGGGAGGTCCTGATCAAAGCTAACATTGTAAGCTAACATTGTACTGTATGCTGGTGAGCAGATGGTGGGCCATAAATCCTCAGCCGGGCTCTGACACATATTAGCATTCAGTTAGCAGCCCACAGCTTGCCAGCCATTTAGGTAATATCTCCATCAGATCACTTTGGAAATGGTGATGGAGTGAGTTGGGGGGATTTTAATGGTTTCCACGACTGTATTGTGCTTAGTTAGACGGAGCTCTGGCTGTGCTGTGAAGTGTTGCTGTTCGCAGCGGTGGGAGTCTACAAGTGTTGACAAATACGCTCATCCCTGCCCATTTCACTGCATAAAGCTTTCACTGGCACCAGCGACTTGTTTACGAACATCATTTACTTTAAATGAAAACACATTTGGATCAGTTCTCCACATCATGGATCAGCTAAAGTGTTTACATCCTGGGAAATGCTCATTTAAAACACATTCAGATACTCTCATGTTTTATATTTGAGTTGTGAGTTACCTAAATGGGCCCACACAATCATCTTGGTCAGATATGAACAGAATGCATAGTGTGTTCAACTTTACTATATTTCTGTTAGAGGTATAATCTGTTGCATTTTGTTATAAAAAGGTTTAATAAACTGCAAAGCAAAAAAGAACGTTACATTAAAATACCAAAATTAAACCTATGTTATCCTTTTTTGTTGTTGTTGAGTACTCACATTAGCTAGCCGCTGGGACAGACTTGACGTGTTTACGGTTGCCATGGAAACACCAGATGTTACATCAAAGAAGGCTGCATAAGGAAAGCGTGAGCTGCTACTGAAAGCTGCCGTACCGTTGCTGTATGTGCTGCTGTGATAAAAAAAAATGTTTTAAAGTGAATTATATTTGGAAACGTCGTCTGTCAAGCTGTTCTCTTTCTCAGGTCGGTTTCGTCCGTTCGTCTCAGAGTTCAAACTCAGAGTTTGTTTTCATCCGGGGAGGGGGAAGAGAGAACTTCCAAGATTCCCCACCAGCGTCGACATCATCTTTTTGTTATTGTTTTGATTGAGAGTCCCCTGGCGGCAGAATTTACATACTTTGCGTTTAATATGCCATGATGCCTTAAAAGGATGTTCCTATGTATCTTTGCTCTTATTGGAACAATTTTGGAATTCATATTTTTATCACATCACAACCCATTTCTCAGCTTTTGTCTTTATGGGATGCACACATCTGTAGATGTTTCATATTTTATACAGATGGTTTGTTTTATATTTCTTCCTCTTGTCCTATATATTGTGTTTACTGTATTTCAAATTGCACCTATGATCGACAAAATAATTGACTACATATTTCTCCCTTACATCTCATATTTTCATGCTTGAATCTTGTGCTTCTATTTTATATACGACCAACCATCATGCCCAAATTTCCCCTGGGTATGATCAAGTATTTCTGATGAGATTTTTTTTGGGGGGGAAATTAAAACTTGGTCAGTGACACAACATCTTAGAAAGAGTTCTGTTAGGAATCGTTTCACCTAGATGTGTAATGCTAACAATGTTTGCTTCAAGCACCACACGCACAAGATTTATTCTTAATGAGTTGGTCGCCATTTCAAATCATCAGCGCCTCCTCTAATAAAATGAAAGCCGATATTTACATCTGTCACTGCGTCAGTCAGTCAACTTGAGACTAGAAATTCAAACATCTCAAACCACCTCAGCTACAGGCTGCATTAAGACTGTTATTGTATTTATATGTTCCTGATTTAATACAGACTCTTCATTAGGTAGAAAGAGGAGCGTGCATTATTATTTAAATCAGCTGTTGCATACAAGAGGAGCGGATGTTACGGGACAAGTGGTCAGACACTTAACTCCTGACAGAACAAGCGGTTTCTTCATTTCCACTAAAAGATGTACATGTGATATATTCAATGCTACCCCGTGTATTGAAACATTTATGGATTTTTTTTTTTTACATTTATGGATTTTATTTAGGTTAGTATGCTTGTTGGGATAGATCTGTGTTTGTTTTCTGTTAGAATCTTTTAGTGAGAGTAACTGAGGCTATGAAAAGCATGATATGATATGATATGATATGATATGATACGATATGATATGATATGATATGTCCAATAAATAAATTAGGGTTTTCGAATATTGCAGCCTGTAAAAGCCATACTTTCTGACAGATTACTTTACCAGAAACTTTACTTTAAGCCTAGAAAATCCTCCCTGTTTGATCTTCCATTCACATATTTCTCACTTTAAGAATGACTTAAGAGTAAAATATTTTCCTGCTACTTTTACAATCATCTATGAAAATAAATTGTTGTCCTTAGCTGAAAACATTTTTCTGTTTTTTTCTCATTTAGATGTCAAATTACTCGGATACCGCCGGTGTCATAACCCTTCTTTTGATTTATGGCGACAGATCTCTCCTTTAGTTTATTCTTGGTTTATGAGTTTGGCATTTAAACTTTGGAATCTGGTGTAGAAACTGATGAAACATATTCAAACTGTTCATCAATGATCTCTGCGCGTGTTTAAAAGTTAAAAATATTACAAGATTAAGAGTGTGTGTGTGTGTGTGTGTGTGTGTGTGTGTGTGTGTGTGTGCAGTTTATATGTTTGCATACATTGCGACACACAGAGAAGTAATGCTGTAAACTCACTAAGTGACACTTTACACACTGACAGACTGAGTGAATGAGTCTGCTGCTGCACGGATTGGGTTGCAGTCTGTGGGCTGAGAGTGAAAGGGCAGCAGTGAGAAAGAGCGAGACAGACAGAGAGTGCAAACTGAGTGTGTGTGTGCTGAGTGTGTGTGTGTGTGTGTGTGTGTGTGTGTGCGTGTGTGAGGGGGGGTTAATTGTGGTTCAACTGCGACGAACAGCTGAGAGAGCTCATATATGGCATAGAAGAACAAGCATGGTGACAGGAGACTTGACAACACAACCTGTTTTATGGTGACAAGTGTGTGTTTGACAGTGTGTGTGTGTGTGAGGTGAACTAGTGTGTGTAGTTGAGAGAGAGAGAGTGGGGGGGGGGGGGAGAGAGAAAGTGTGAGAAAGAAAGAGTGAAGAGTGTGCTAAAGAAAGGCAGGTGAGCAGTGCAGTGCCCACCCAACATGTTCACACGCCTCCTTTAAGAATAGCAAAGAGTCTTGGTAAGCGATTTCTCCAGCGGGGTGCTGATGGGGAGGATTCTTTGACTTTGTGAGTGTGTGTTTGTGTGTTTGTGTGTGTGTGTGTGTGTGTGTGTGTGTGTGTGTGTGTGTTAGAGAAACTTAACAGAAGAAAAGCAAAAGGAGAAGACTGTCTATCCTTCACCTGTCACCTAAAGCACCAACAGGAAAGGATCTAAGAAAGATCACACACTGTTTTCTGTTACCGATGAGGCTTAGCGCGGACGACAGCAGTCAAGGTGCGGTAAACTTTACACCAGGTTGCAAAATAAGTATTCGCCCGCTTTGTGTGTGGCTGCAGCTGTGTGTGTGTGTGTGTGTGTGTGTGTGTTTTCTGGATGCGTAAGCACAGGGTTCAAATCATCAAAGCAGCTCCTCTCAGCTCAGTTTTCAGAGAGCAGCTAAAGGTTAGACTTATGTGTTGCTACTTACAGTAACACACATAGACTGCTTTACACCGTATCATTACCACTACAGATCTCAGCCGTCAATCACGCCCGTCCAGTGAGATGAAGTGGGTCATTACAAAAAGAGGAACACACCATTTGAGCAGCCGTTTAGATAAGTGTGGCTAAACCACGAGTGTATTATGAATATCTCAGATGTAATTATTTTATTTTATTTTTTTATTATTCAAGACAGCAGGAAGACTGCCGTTATCTCGTTTTCTTTTTTATAGCGCAGTACTCGTCATTGCACCAAAATACAGAGAAGAAGTGTGTAAAAAACGTGTGTAAACCTGCTTTGCAGAAATGACGACGTTGCATTTTGACAGAATTTCATTTTATATTCTGACAGGATTTTACTTCTCACCGGTTTAATTTAAGCATACGTCTGTTTTTGATGCCTTTAATCATCTCTATTCTCTCAAAATGATCTTCTAACTGGATAAAAGAAAATTGTAAAAAAAAAAAAAAAATCATATGTGTATCCAAAGTCAACATTTGTGGTTCCCAGCCTTTTGAAGGTGAACAATTTGTTTCAGTTCTTTGTCTTATATGAATATTTTGGGGGATTTTTAATTATTGAGCCACCAAAACCAGAGTTTGGAAGTGTCACTGTAGGCCAGGGGAAACGTAAGAGCTGCTTTTTACCATTTAAAAACAATGAGACTAACATTTAATTCAGACAATATGTGGCAGATCATTTAAAATAACATCACAATGAAACTTGAACAGATTTGTCAGCACACCTAGAACATATAATATTATCCGTGCTCACAGGGAGAATGAAGTTGTAAATACTTGACCACACAGTTTGACGGAATGAGCTGAAACCCTGAAACCCACGGCCGTGAATAACAGCTTGTCGTCTTGTCATGCGTGCTTTGACTGGAAATAGCCCTGTGACCCATCATGGGGTCGCCGGCCATAGTTTAGGAAACGCTGACTGTCAGTGACTTTAAGACCCTTTTAGCTCTCGTTCATTCATGAAGCGGCAGGCGTCAAGAGTGAAAAGTGAAAAGTGAAAGGTTAAAGCTGCTTCTGAAGTCCTGTGTGTTCTCAATGACCAGACGTCACAAACACATTAAAGGATCTTTATTGTGTGTTAACCACATCGACATTAATACGGGGAAAGTTCTCTCTACCACAGATGATTTGCTTTTAGCCCTGTAAGCGTATGTAATTTCTGTATTGATTGGGCTCTAATGTAATATTAGTATGTATTTATTTGGGCCTTGCACAAGCTCAGCTGGAATAAAGCAATTGTAAAAAGAAAGGAAATTGATTTGATAGTCATTTTCTAGAGGTTGCAAAAGAACACACGTTCTTTAATCGACTCAAAGGACAGAGTCTCTGGAAAAAGAAATAGTACTGATCCAACTTTTTTCCTAAAGTAAAAAGTGAAGAGTGCAGAATCCTAAATGTCCTGTTGACATTTTTATTTTTAAATGAAGGACATTTCTACACGCTGTTTCAAAGCAATGATAACTGAACCATGAAGTCATATTTGGAAGACTTAGCTGAAATGCTTTTTACTTTCTGTAAATAAAAAAAATATTCACTGAAAATGAGTTTTGACATCAATGTGCAGATCACTTTAGAGGAGAATGCTTTGGTGCTCTAAACCCGTTGAAGCCTGATCGATACTTCTGCTTTGAATTTGCGGCCGTTGCAAACGCTGTAGGTTCACGTAGCCCTGTACCTGCAGAGGAGCCGACACACACAGCCTGACGTTCAGCTCCACAAAAATGTAACTTCACATTGAAAAGAGGCAAGCCCCGTGATTTGACTGATGGGTGAGCATCGCATTTCCTGCTTTTACAACACTTTCTTTTTATGTTTGGTGCATCTTTTATTGTATTCCTCATATAAGCTCTGTAGCTCCTGATTTGCACCGGTGGAGATACAAGCTGTATTGTTTTCCCAACTATTTAGGATCATGTTTTAGGGAAGGTGGTGTGCAGTGATACAAAAAATAATTCTAACACACGTACAATAAACCAAACCTAAATACACTTTTTTTTTGTAAATAAGGAGTAGAAAGTACAGATATTTGTGTAGAAATGTCGAGAGTTATGGTCATAAATTTGCATGACTTGACTTTTGATCTGCTATTTGAGCTGTTCAAGCATAACTAAAATTCTTACATTTTTTTAGGTTAAATATAAAGTCACAAAGCCAGAGCCTACTCCCACCCTGTGAGAAGTCAAATCAAATGTCATACGAAATAATTAAACTGATCAGGTTCATTTCTGATATCTTAAGTGCTTTCCCCTTTTTTTTTTTACTCTCACTCGTCCATCAGAACTATTTGGGAACTTGTTGTTCATCAAATAGTTTACACTGACTCGTCATTTGGACAGATAGAGTGACAGCAAGATGTGCAGCAACTGCCCGGGCTGAATTCAAACCGACATCGCTGTGGTATGCGTCTCAGCATGCTGAGCCACCAGGACGCCAGATCTGGTCTTTGAAGCCATAGCGAGTTCCCTGAGGCCAACAGCAGCAGTAGCCTGGGGGGTATCAAATGTGTTCGAGCTGCCCCACTAATAAGATAAGTGGGCTAATGCTAGCATAGAGGTTTGCCACTCATCTCAATCTGTCGTGTTTAACAGTCTCACAGGAATAGCTCTCAAATTTAAATGCTGGACGGCTGTTGATGGAGTGGAGAAGTGAAGTGTGTGTGTGTGTGTGTGTGTGTGTTTAGGTATGTAATGGTGTGGAGGGAGCATTGGTGAAGCAATGTAAGACGCTGGCGAAGTCTTATGGAACATCAGTTGACACTAGAAAAATACAGCTGCCAATAAATCTCCAACAACAGCCACGGACTCGAGTTTCGCTCTGTGATTTATCGAAGTTGTTCCTTTTAGACTTGCCATTTGGGAGCCAGGAACTCTGTAGGTCATTTGTACAACTTACTTTTCAACTTTAATCCTGAATGCCCAGCAAAAAATGTAACGAGAAGGAAACGGAGAAAAGCAGCTCTATGACATTTATTTGTTCTCAGTTTTTTTTTTTTTCCATTTTTTATTTCCTCTCCTCAAGTGTAAGAAATATTCAAAGATCCAGATTAAACATTTTTATTTGAGCACTGATGCACCAAACAGTTGCTCTCGAAATGTCAAGTGTCTGTTTGAAAACTGGGCTTAATTAGAGTATGTGTGTTTTAAGGTGAAAGCTATTACTCTCATTCAGTCAGTATTGATCTGCACCACAAGCACTGATCAGCTCTGCACAATGTTTATTAGACTGAGGCGGGCTTGTTGAGACGTAATGCCTATTTTCGTTTGAGGAGCATGATGATTTGATTCTTTGTTTTCGTTTACTACTGCACAAAGATGTAGTAGTAACTGTTTGAATCTGGACAAAGGGCATTGTCACATATGACTTTTATATTACGTAGAGCTATTAAAAGTGTTTTTTTGGGGGGGGGGGCGGGGTTAAACACAGAATGAAGCTCATTCGCCTTCAGAACTGTTTACTGAGCTGCTGCTCACACCTTCAATAATTGTTTCTAAGAGCTCAAGGCTTTTGGGTTAAAATTCCTTCAGTGTTCATTGTTTTTGACACATAATAATAAATCTGTAGTAATAAACAAAGCAGTATCAAATTAGAAACCAGCGTCTCTGAAAACGCTCTCCTTCGGATGAAGATTTGACAGTGAGGGGGCCGCGAACTAGCTGCTGATAACGTCCAAAAAATGTGCAAAATATTACGATTCTTTTGAACAATGTCCTCATCTTTGGAGGATAACTAGAGCTCACTTTCACGATCATTTCTGTGCTCCTCCTTCTTCTCGCTCTTATTTCTCTATTACAGTGGACGATGATGCTGTTTCATCAGCAGCTTTTCAGTGGGAAGTGAAAGTGTGCGCGCAAAAATACTGCAGATTAAGAGTCTTCGGTCACCATCACCGCTGGGTTTGATCGATCCACAGAATTAAAATGTAAATAGTTTTATCTCAATTCAGGCTTATTTAATCACGATACACATATGAGGCTAATTTATTGTCAGGGCTGTTGTTGCATTTCAGGAATTTCCCCCACAAAGACTTTTCAAGATTTAAAATAGATTTGAAACTCAATTAAAATACCTTAAATGCCAAACATGAATTCCTATATTTTTTTAAAAAAAAGCAATTAGCAAATATAACAACTTAAATGAAATAAATTGTACATTATTTCAATTGTTTTACAGGTCTGACACCCTGAACATGGTTCGCCTTCATTGCCCACATTTTGGCACCAAACTACATGTCAATGCATCATTAGTCTAATTATATTCATGCTGCTCCATTACATCACTCAACACACGGACATCTTTAGAAGCACACAGCAGGTGTTTGGAATAAATTTATAAAGGTGATAACAACAAATTAAATACAGACCATTCTGGACCTGCCTTTGATTACAAATATTTAGCTATAAAGAATTCTGAAAAGCATATAGCTATAGAAATAATCTTTTAGAACAGTTTATTCCCGTTCTTAATGTCAACCATTGTTAAGCATGGTGTGATTGGAGCATTGACATGAGTCAAATCTGTAAGAACATTTCAAATATTAGGCTAACTCCATAAGTACCTGAATTAAAAATCAATCATCCATCCCGGGGTAAGAGGGACAAATTTGTGAGTTGCCTGGTGTTATCTTTCTTCATCACATGTTTTTCCTCTCTGCCATTGAATTCCGGCATAAATCACTGAACTGGCCTTTAGAGGACATTGAATTTGATCTTAGCTTTCCCCACCCGAGTTTGTTTGCTAATGGCCGTGTGGACACTGCACACTCTTAACACATTCGAATCACCCCCCCCCCCCCCCCCCCCCCCCCCCCCCCCCCCCCCCCCCCATTGCCCCCTCGCCTCCCGTCTCTGCAATGAGACAACCTGGAAACCACCGTCAACGACCGAGGAAGCTGGCACTCCATAGTAAGCACCTCGATTACAAATGTTATCAATCCCGGGGTAAGAGGGAGCTTAGCACTTGTGGCTGTTTTTCTCATCAGCAGTGGTGGGATAGGGGCTCGCCGATGGGTAGAAGAGAGACAGGGACAGCAGTTTGTGTGTTCCTTAGTAAGCGTACGTGTCTATCCTCTAAAACTCGACTCCCCCCGCCCACCCTCCCTTAAATATCCTGTCGCCTTCGGTGTTTCTTTCTTGCTGTTCTTCAGTATCTTGACTCCTTGCCCTCCGCCAAACCTTAAGAACCCAATCGTCTCAAATTCAGCCCACTGAAATAATTAAGGGGTTGCATGCCGCCAAAAATAAGGGTGTGTGTATTTCTGAAGTGGGGAGGGGACATGTGTTTGGAGTCTCGGGATGCCAGGATGCCTCCGGCTGGGTTCAACTTGTTAGGAAAACTGGGTATTGCCTTACACTTCCGTTGACATGACTGCAGTATCGATGGTGGTGGAGGAGGGTGTGTTGGGTGTCAGCCACCCCTTGGCTGACCCCCCCCAAGGATGTGCATGTTTACCGAGGTGTTCTCACAAACATTTGCCCAGCGCAGCGCGACCGACAGGCCCCATGGGCATGAAGAGGTGTTTACAGTTATCTTGCACTTTGTACGTCACCACGGGCACCAAGTACACATGATGCACTTTGAGGCAGTATATTCATTATGGCAACGATTCAAACTAATGAAGTGTTCACTTTCACTCATCACAGGGCTCAAATAGAAAACATGTCCGTCAAAGACTCGGAACGTTTAAACGTGTTGTTTTAGCTCCCAACGAGATGATGAAACAGGAGCCCCAAAACGGTGTAGAGTCATGTCAGTTTAAGACAACATTTTAAAACTTCAGAGGTCACCAAAGTCATTAGAGACAATCATCGTCTACCCTCTGTCACGGCTTTTCTAAAGTAAATAATACAGTACATAGGGCTGCTCCCTAATACTCGACAAATAGAATTCCAACTCAGAAAGAGTTTGAATCTTTGCACTTTTGTTAAAGAGCTGAGCAATGAATAAGCTATAGCTATAGTTGTGAGCTTTACAAACTTGGTCTCCAAATGACCACAAACCTCAAAACTAATAAGGGCAGCAGACACCTGGCAGTGTGACATAGAGCACCATGAACCCCCCCCCCCCCCCCCCCCGTCCGTTTGCTGCTCCGATGCTCTCTGCTCAGGTTACTGTCGGAGAAGTCAGCTAAACTACTTTAGAACCAGAAGCTGGTACAACCTCCTCTTAAGCCGCCGACTGTCAGACAATACGTCCCAAGCATGTTCTTTCATTGACTGTGTGGGAATCTAAAGTTGTACGCTCACAGGCGGGAGCTAAAGCCATTAAACCTGAGTCTTGCTAGAGAAACACAAGGCTGAATTGAACTGTTGCCTACATGAATAATGGGGGCTGGATTCTTTTTCACCAAGTGTTGTTGTCTCTCTAAAAAAAGATTGTGGGATATATTTGGTTTGATCATAGTGTGGTGAAATATGATCACAGTTTCTCAAATATACTCAATCGAATCACTGCACCTTCTACATCTAGTATTTATTTTTTATTTTGCTATTCCATGAGCTTTAATTTCATGGAGTTAATGCACAAAACAGGTATTCAACACAGTCCACTCTAAGACCGTAATGCATTTATTTACAAAAAAGTAAGAGCATATTAAACAAATGTGAACTGCACAAGAAATAGAAGGATGCAAAAATTAAAGAAATTATTTAATAATGGTTAATTCTTAGTTGTGTAGTCTTAGTTCTTAGTATGTCAGCAGGCACATTGTACAAGCATTTCAGTAAAAGCACAGAATGAGGTTGCAGTCCAACATAAAAACGTGCATTGCAACATAAAAAGAGCCTTAACCTGACACAGACATACAAGCAAAAACACAAAGACAGACATTATGAAACATGCTACACATAAAGCAGTATTCATTTTCACTGCCAGGGATGAACAGGGAACACAGACATATTGCACCCACAGACACATAGATGCGCACACACACACACACACACACACACACACATGCACACAATTCATAAGCATGCAGACTGGGGAGCAGGCGTCCTTTTGTTGGAGGGAGAATGGGGAGTGTGAAGGACGTGACGAGGGAGATAAGTGTCCTCCAGGGCCCTGAGGTTACCCTAATGGTGTCATACATCACCCCTCACAAAGCCATGCAGAGCAAAGTTGTCAATGCATGAATGCTGCACTATTACTATCGGCCATTTTAATCATGGCACCTGTCACTGCGCTAATCAACACCATAACTTCACACTGGAAATCACTCAGAAAAACTCTCCTGTGCTGCTGTGTACCAGGAACTGTACACAACGCCGGCAGTAAGTTATGCAGCGCGGTCTGTGGGCTGCTGTGCTGAGGGGATGTGACTTTGTAGTGCATCATTGCCCTTGTTTAATGGCGGCTTGGCTTATCCTAAGCAGTTGTTGTGACAATGCTAAATGCCGCTTTTATGAACGTGCTAAAAGGGATTTCCCCTACTGTCAACACCCCCCTCCCCCACCTGAAAACACACACAAACGAGCCTGTCCAGTGTGGCCCGATCGAGAGCACACACACCAAAAAAAAAAAGTCTGTCTTTGTCTCTGCATGATCTGAATCTTAAAATGTATGAATAAATTCTAAAACAGCGTAGTGGACCTCATCTTTTCCCATTCCTAATATAAGTGTGTTCATGAAATATCACTCTCGAGAAGTGGCCTTTTCCAATTTGTTTCCCCACATAGTTAAACATTTATCCTCTATGCTAGCTCGTCAGCAACCTCACATCTGCTTGCTTGATAGCTTTTAAGTCAATGGACTTTTAGAGGGCAAGGTAACCATCTACTTATTTGTTTTGTTTCCTACTTTATTTGTATCAGGGACAGTTTACAATATTAGTCTCAAGAAGAGAAGAGATGCTTTGTACCAGATTTAGCGAACAAGCTAATTTCCGTCTGTTGTCCCTGGGCTGGTGACGACAGCCATGTGCTTACTTTCAATTGTTTGTGTAATATCAAAGAAGAGGCTAACAATCCACTTTTAATCAATGACAAAAAACATAAATATGAATGGAAATCATAAAATACTAATTTCAAGGTCATAAAAAAGCATTGTAAGAGTATTGATTTCCAAAACCAATGGACAATATGTCTATACTTATTACAAATGACCTAAAAAGAGTTTTAATGAAACGTCATTATTTAGCCCATTTCCAGTAAGAAGAACTGAATAGTTTCAGACAAAGAGTGTACTGAGCATCGGTGAGCAATGGGGAGCTGCATTCAGGAAAACTGCCACGCTCATACACAAATCAAGAAGCTAAATGCTTACACGTGCTAAGACAACAAACGAATCACGCAAACTCTGAAGGTTAATCCAATCTAAAATATTTCTTGCAGTGGTTTTGCACTTTAGCAAGCAAGTTCCCAAGCTGTTGAAATTGTTGTCAAAAATGGAAAGTGTTGTCCATCATGATTGATGTTCTGGCATCATGTCAGCCCCCCCCCCCCCCCTCTGTGTATCTTCTTTCAGACTCAAACTCTCTGTAGATCCAGCTCCCCAAAATAAGACGGATCCGTTGCTTGAGACCGAGCAAAGTAAGAGTTATGGGGGCAGCTGGAGAAGGGCTGGTAAAATATGGAGGATTTCTAACTATAAAGATACTGATATCTCAATGTGAGTGATGGAAACATTCACGGTGTTGGTTTCAGGACACCCTGTTTGGGTAGCACTAGAGTGACACTGGGTCAGGTTACAAACTATTAGCATTCCTCTGGATCGAGACTGTAAGACTGCGGCAGGTTTTGCCCTTCTACACAGAAGAAGACGAAGTGAAAAGATGCCGATGGAAGTATGGAAGAAGGAGTGCGAGCAGCTTGAGAGAAATATGGAAAATATTTTGTAGAAGCAGAAACTTGTATTTTGTGCTGATTAGCATGTGCCACGTTTAAACAACCACAAAGTGTTAACGTTTTAGATTTTAAGTGTTGCACAACCTCATCCAAAATGTAGATATTTATAAATAATAACAGAACATGATGGACCGAAATCATAATTGATAATTTCATATCTTTCTTGGAGTATCTCTTTATTTAGGCTTGATGGAAAATTACATTTAAAGAGTCAATGAATTCAACATTGTAACTGTTTTTGGTGGGGGTTTTCCTTTCCTTGTGGATTTGTACGTGCCTTATCTGACGTCAGGGAACAATCAGAAGGTCTTAAGTTAACATCACAGGAGGACAGTAGATTCCAGCATGTGCTATTTTAGTTGGAAATGTGGGAGTTAAAAGAGGAACAATAAAGGAAATTGTCACGGTTGAAAGCAAGCAAAACACAGTATGGCACTCGGTTCTTATTTTTCACGTTTTCCCCTTAAAGTGGTAGAAAAAGCAATCCTGGGCTGAAGTTGAGTCGGTTGTGAGGAGCCATGTTTGAAAACGACTGTTGAGTGGTGCTTCTCGTGCCACATTGTGTCATTATCAAACCTGTTTTAACTAATGAGATACATTATCGTTAATCACCTACTCATTAGGAGCGACAAGCTGAAGAGAGACTCGGCAATGACACACACACACACACACACACACACACTGATACACGCTTACATATGACATCCTCTGAGCTCTGTGGCTCCGGGGAATTTTGAGGAATTCTTGGACTTCTTGGAGTAGAAACACAAGCCAGAAAACTTGACAATACTCTCTAAAAAATACACGTCTAACCTTTATCCACAGCTCTAAGGCAAGCTTATGTGGTCTCTCTCCCCCAGCGAGAGGCACCATACCCCGGGTTAAGCATTCAGAGATTCTGGTTAATGATGCCCAAGCCTCCCTTTCCTCCCTTGATGCCATTAGATCCTCATTTTAAAGGAGAGTGATGGGCCAGGCTCGCAGGGTTATCTGGCCTATCTTTTAATCATAAATGAGACCCCTCCCTCTTCTCCCCCCCCTACTTTACCTACCTTCCGCCTCTCCCTCTGTGGGTTGGGGAAAGTGCTGTCTCAGCATTCTCCTCTCTCTCTCCCCCGCCCCCCCTTCCATCCTGTTACTGTCTTTATGCTTTTCCAGACCATCGCTGATCAGGGGCATCAGTTCCACCGGGGTGACTCCTTCGCCGTCACTTACGAGCTTCAGAGTCCTCTTCTGTCCAAGAGAACGGGGGAGATGGAGGGAGAATGAGGGAGGGCTTTGGAGGGGAAGTAGAGAGGTAAAAATAGGGTCATGCCAAAGACAGGAGGCTCCTCAAAAGTCTTACTTTGAACTTCATTCGCACGAGTTAAGGCATGCAGTAGATGGTGGATGGACATCCTCTGTGCTATACAAAGGATGAACAAACAAATCAAATATTGATAATGAAATGTTACCGTCATGATGCTGTAATATAAGCACATGTTTGATAAAATAAGATTGTCTCTTTTTATGAGATTATCTATATTAATGTGAAATCCCTACAAACTGCAGGTCTTTCATTAATTTCCAATATGAAGAGGAAAAGGTGAAATGCACTTGATATCCTTAGTTTAGAAAAAGTGACAGCATACGGTTATAAATATCAGCTTCTACTTTTAAAGGTCGCACGTGTTTCCTCCTTTTTGAGAGACCTTTGTCACATTTGGTTGTAAATCGTGCGTAGGGGAAGGATAAAAATGTAATTATTTGTAACTTTCTCGTCTCTGACATCGCTGGTTTTGATTGCTGGTTTTCTAACTTGGCCTCTTCTTGAACATCCTGTTCTCATCCATTATTAATCCATCACAACACGGCGATAGACCGGAAGACCCCATTGCTAAGAACCCTGTAAAACTCCTGAAACATTATCTTTAAACAATGGTGCTGCGATAAAAACACTCTGTCTTAGCAGCCATTACCGCTACAGTAGAATATCTCACATAAATACATTTACACTCTCCTCGTACACATATACATTGACGCACCAATTCTCCTTTTTGTAGACTGTCAAGTTTATGTACAAGGCTTTGAAAAAGTTGTCTTCATTCTTGTAAAGTTTCGGAGGAGTTGGTTAAAAAGGCAAAAAGGAGATGCTCACCTGCCAGCCTGGGCTGTGATTTCAACTCCTTATTACCTCAAACACACACATTACACACATTACACACATCATCATCACCTCAGTGCCCCCCTTGCCTTCAGTCATTGTCTACGGCTGCAGTCCTGCAGGGGGTAAACGTCAAACTCTCCAAATTGGATGAAACATTATGGGAAATATTATGAGGCAGCCTGCTGCTGTGATGGCTGGGGGCTTCTGGTTAATTGAGTTGTTGCCCGCGCTGCATACTGAACAGGACCAGAGGATGGCACACAAATCTGGGGTGGGACAGTGGCCCTTTTTTTTTTTTTTTTTTCAGAAGACGGTTTATCTTTATTGGTTATCATGCAGACGAGACAAAGCCAGAAGGTAAGAGGAAGGAGAGGTACTTTTTGCTGACTTTCCATCAAATGTAACTCTTTAATATATCAATCACTCCGTTTACAGGCAAATACCGAACATCTGCAACATGAGTGTTATTTTTATCTTGACTATTTTGAATCTAAAGAGGAGAAATTGCGCAATTTTATCCCTTAAGCATTGACATATTACAATGACACCAAGTTCAAAGTCCCTAGACAACTTCAGAGTCATCCCTCCGGCAGTGAGGCTGAAACTTTCTCCACCAGAGTCACTGAATAATTTGGCCTCTTTAAGCCTGACACACAGAAATCTTTTATCCACAATGTTAGTCGGAAAAAGGAAGACAGAGCTGAAATTTTAAAGAGATGAGAGGGGGAAAAAAGCCAAGTGAAGTACTTTTGATCATCGCTGCGACAAGGCTGAGAAGTAACATTTAGTCATTAATGTCTAAGTGGATATATATCCCAGGATTTATATATTAGCATTAAGAGAAGCCTATTAGTAACGTGGCCCATCCTCATTCGGGGTCACTGCCAATGAGTAATAATCTTATGCAAATATATTCTGCAGGGGAATTTTCTGATGATTACTATATGCAGATTCGGCCCAGTCTCTTCCACTGGGCCTGAAATGAGCAGAAACGGGAGCTATCCATACATTGTTCATGATTAGAAAAAAAAAAAGATTTGAAAAAAGCTGAACTATATATCACGTTTTACATTATTAAGAAAACATAGTTTCAGTTATATTACTGGTCATAAATTCTTTCAGAGGAGAACTATACGTCTGCTTTGTGGTGTGTATGAGTGACAACTGCAATACTTTTAAAACGGAAACTTCCTGATCCCGTTGTTGGTCAAGCATCAACTAGAATTTGTCCACACTTTTCGCAGTTTTGGAAATCTGGAAATAGATGTGAAATAAACTGAAATGTTTTATTCTATTACATAAAAAAAAAATAAAATCTATTTAACTGTCGGCTAGGACTGGGTACTGTGTTTTGGTATAAGTGAAAATACAAAGCCTGAGTTAAACTAAATCTTTTACAAGATATACAACATCTAATAATTTCTTAATCTTCTTGTAATCCTGAAAAGGCTGTCACACTCGCACCAGCTTCATTAAATACTCATACTGTAGATGTAAATGTGTAATTAAGTGTTTAACGTTCATAAAGATGGTGCTGATAACTTACCAGTGTTCACCGAAATGACCCCGTCTTCTTTCGTAGCTGTGTTCACAAGACTCCTCACAGACTGTGTGGAAGAAGTGTGAGTTTCTAGGCGGCTACTTCATCAACATTTCTCGGTGGGTCAGTGTCCTTCATTGCAGAGCACATCAATTCAGAGGGGACATCGATCACAGCCGCCGCCCGTCACATTGACCAGCTCATTAGCTGGACTTAATATACGCCCAGGGAGCTCTGAGGCCTGCGTGTCAGTCTTGCACTCTGCGGGAAGTTGGCTTTGAGGTGGACACGTTCAGGATACAACTCGTCCATGCTGCTGCAATAAAGAGATAGAGAATAATGTAAAACAAGCATTTGAGATTTAGAATGAAGGAGTGAAACGAATTTGATTCATCAGATTCACTGCATGTATGTGTGTGTCGTGCAAAGCTGCAACACAGTAGTACAACATTACAACAGCGTGAGATCAGAAAAAAAGCAGGATGCCATGTGGATGTGTTAAACGAGGGACGAAGTCTGTCATGTAGCGAGGCAGAACGTGTGTTAGATGGTTGTAAAGCATAACTTATCATGATGATAATGTACAGAGCCCGTTTTTTTCTATCGCAAGCCTCATGCTACTGGAAAACAAATTGTCATTGTTTTTTGTAATATTAAGTTGAGCCAAGGCTATGTCCTGTTATTAACCTTATAAGCCACCTCTTCCTTAGTAATCTAGTTAACAAACTCTGAATCTACCAGACCGATAAGATTATCAACCACAACAATTTTAACTCCATAATCTTAAAAAATACAGTAGTTGCCAGGCAAAAGTTAAACAGCAATACTTGTGAAATTGGCAAACAGTTGCTCCAATTCTCAGATAAAACAAAAGCAACGCAAATTAAACTATACATTAAGTAATCATCATTATAACCCGAAAAAGAGAAAAGTAAAAAAAATAAACAAATCTTCTTCACTCAAGACTTCTTCACTCAAATTTCCCCTCTGAGGATCAATAAAAGGTTTTCTTATCTTCACTTTATTGTTCAGGAAATAAGGTTTTATGTAAATTAAGTGGTTTTAAATTTGGGCCCAAAGTGACAAAAATGCATTAGAAAGGAAAAGTAACGTCCACAATGTGTAGAGCTTTTTTTTTATGGCAAAGAGGATCGGACAGAAACGTGAGAGAAACTGACAGTTCAAAAAAAGCCTCTAAATAGAGAGAAAACTATTTTCATTCTAACTATAAACAGTGTTTATCATTGTAATGGCCTCAGAATGTTGTTTGTGTATCATGGCCTTCTCAGTGAAAACAATGCTTCGTCCCACTCGTGTAAACATCCACTCCAGAGCAAACCAGAGCGCCCCAGCTGACTGCTCGCCTTGTCGAACCCGGCCTACTCACAGCTGAGGGCCACATTGTGCCCATTGTCTGACTTAATGGTGGCTCAGAGAGGAGAAAAGGGGGGAACTTGTGTAAACAAGCTACAGCTTTAGCATCTCAATGTCACCGCATGGGTGTCTGATGCGAGGCGATGCTTTTTGCCTGTTGCCGTGATGTATTCCTGCCTGGGCAAACTTTGGACACAATCCTGCCTATTCATAATTGAAGAGCCTCTCAACTTCTTCTGAAAATGCCATAAATAAATGGAGACGTTTCAAGCTAAAGAGCTACATAGTTAGTCAGACAAAGTTTTCTTTGAACCTTCAATTTTTTTTAATTGGCGCATCACCAAACGCAAAACAGAGCATCGCAAAGTGTATTGACCTCTGAGTGAGTTGTTTGCCTGGCTGGAGGCTACCACATGGTAGGGTATTTAAAGTGCCGCTTTCCGAGGGAGGTTTAGCATCTCTATAGTTCCCATTTTGCCGCCTTTTATTCCTCTGATTTGTATCTGCTGGGTTGCTGTCATGTTGTGTTTCGTATTGAGCAGAACAGGGACACGGATAACACATTTGCTGCAACTAAATAGGATCGTTACACTTGAGCGCTGTTGGCGATTTTCTAGGTTTAATCACAGACACCCTGACAACTACAAAGTGAGTGTGAACACATAAATATATACACGCTCTTGACCTCCGTGTGTCCTCTGTATTTACCTTTTCAGACAGTCAAATTTTAAGAGGCAAACGGTTCTCCTGTCTCCAATGATTACTGGCTAAAGACATTCCTTTATTAGTGTCTAGTTTTGTAATGCTGCCAAATAACACTTTATTGCCCTTTAATTAAATATTAATGGTAGTGTCATTACATCTTCATTCATAATTAAAGAGCCACCAACGACTGATAGTGCATATTAATGTAATTAAACAGCAGAACAGTGTGTGTTTTTGTCAGATCGAGGTTCTTGTGCAGTTCTCTGGTGTTGGTTGAATTCATTTAAAAAGTAAGAAAGCAGGGTTTTGGTTCATAATGCATGAATGAATGATCAGATCTTCAGATACTACACACGTTTTTTTTTTTTTTTACAGGATATTTATAAAGCCGTAGTCTGCATACATTACTTTACCTCATTTTCATTCCAATTCATTAAAGTGATACTGTCTACTTTTTAAGTCGTAAGTGATATGGATGAAAACTTATGCACAATATTTCACCTTTGACCCCCACCAAACATCCTCTCCCCCCCAAAACCACCAACTCATCAAGGCCCCATTATGGACTGCAGGGGGACTGGTGAGTTAAGACCCCCCACTGCAGCTGTATATTACAGAACCTGCCCACCTCCCCCGTCACCCCGACTTCATGACTCCCTAAGACGTGCTAGGTAGTCGCAATGCAGGATAACAAGGCACCTTTTGTTATTAATCTGGTAAACAGGAAGTGTCTGCCCGGGAAGCTAACATGATGACAGACACCAACAACAGCAGAAGCAGCGGCGGCCATCTTTGAATCCCCTTTGGCGATATGACTCTTGACCCAGCCTCAGAGAAGGTCAGGCAAAACTTATCTCTCAATGAATAAACTGCTGCCCCTTTTAAAGTCAGCATGTTAATGATTGCCTGCAGCTCATGCCCTGGCATTCTCAAACAAAGCGGTACATGGATTGGTTTTAATTTTAATGGCAAAAAGCTCTGGCAGGTAAATGATATAAGCTATTTAGTGTATTAGGACACACATTCCTAACTCTCAAGTTGACAAATACTGAAGCTGAGTCAGTGATTCAACACGTCAAATTATGTCTGTAAACCTCTAGTGCCATTCTTGTTTTGTTTTTTGATTGTTTTGAACAAACACTGGAATTTTATCCAGGACACAGGAGATCAATAAACGTTAAACTTGTGTACTAGGGATGCACTGACGCATCAGTTAAGCATGAGTATCGGCCGATATTGGCACTGTTGACAGACGTCAGCCCATCAGCAAATAATGTGCAAGCTATATTTAAAAAAATGTTATGGGTTTTTGTTGCATTTTGAAAGAGTGGGTAGCACATCTTGTCAAATTTTGAAGCTAAGGGCCTGACAAAGGTGTTTGGTGAGTTGGGAATTTTTTGTTGAATCCAGCTTGTATGCCTTTATTTGGAGTTCTAGACAAAAGGTGAGCTCGTTTAAAAAAAAAATATCCAGGAAATGTCACAAAAACATTTACAACAGAAATGTACGTTAATCATCGAATGGACAGTCCACACTTGTTTCAAAGCGAAACTAATAAGTTGACTAGCATCATAAAATCTGTAATAAAGTGTCTGGTAAAGAAGACAGACTGTTCGGGGATTGAATTGAATTGATTTTTTTAAAATTCTGAATATGTAACAAAAGACAAAAGGTGAACATACTGAGAGACAGAAAAGTTGTACAAACAGTCGGAAGTATAATCAGACACTAAGCTAATTTTGATTAATGACTAATTACTTTTGAAGAAGTAAAAACGTATGAAATCCGACCCCCTCGCCATTAACACTTAACCATCTATTCAGCATCTACTATGCAGAGAATCTCCCCAACCAACGACCATCAAGCCAGCCTGCTGCCTTATTAATTTGGAGGATGCAACATCTTCATGTAAACCAAGGGAGGAAAGCCGAGGCGATGAGCGAGTGTTTTCCACACAGTAATGAAAGTCAAATTCGCACAAGTGCTTGGAAGCACTACACAAGCTGCAGCCATTAAAAGTCAATCGGGGTGTCTGCAGCATAAACAAATAGCTATGATTATTCCAACCTGCCATCCTCCGACAGCATTAAAACATCCTTCAATTAGGCAGGGCTGCAGCAAACTCAGACCCAAACAAAGCTCTCTCTCCTCCTCTCTGTCACGTATCATTACTCCCACCCTGCCGCTCCCGCTCCCTCTTTCTCAGCACACCTTTCACTCATCATGATGTGTCAACTGTTTGCAGGAGAGGCAGCGAAGATGGCAAGCTCTTTGACCCGCACCGAGACGGCAACTGTGCACACAACACACAGCATCTATTGTTTGCAGGCTGGATCAATCAGAGAACACCTTGGGGCCTTCTCTTCTGAACTTTGGCCACACAGCTGGATGAGTATGGATGGACACGGAGGGTCAAGAGACAAGACTGTCAAGAAAACAGATGAGGAACTTTTTCCTTGCCTTACTCTATGTTGCACTCGTGTCACACTGGTATACCTTTTTTTTTTTTATCCCAACCAAACTCTAAGTTTAGTTCCTCCTGTCGAGAGTGATCCAATCATATTTTTCTTAATGCATGTGTTCTTCATTTCACTAAGCGAGAAGACTCTTCTGTCTCACAGGTAGTGCAATCAACTGGAGCCATTCAACCAATGAATAGAAGTCTGTTTGTTTAGACGATTACATTGTATCTATATTTAACCTGTAGTGCAACATTGAAAATATGCTCGTTTACCCCATTAACCCCGGGCTTTTTAAGATCTGTGTGAGGGACCTTACAGTTTTCTGTAAGGTGTAAAAGGAAGCAGAGCAAGCCTTATCTACAAGTCATCAAATACAGCAGCTTGGAAGGTGGCCTAACTAGTCAAAATATGACAATGTAGGTGTCCCTCCTACGCCGTTCAACACTTTGTCCACTTGTTTATTGCTCTATTGCGACTTTGAAGTCAGGTAACCCAAGAAAAACTGCTGTAACGTCTGCTTGAGGTGATGGAGAGTAATGGATGTGTCATTCTATTTGTACAGTTCACGAGTGAACTGAATAATCTGAATTATTTTTTATGGGACATTTTAGCAGCATTAACTCCGTTAATGATTTTTAAATGGTCAAAAGTCATTAAAATGTGAAATTTAAACTTAAGGTTACCAGACTAGAGCGGTACCAAGACTGTCATATTTTGAAGATTAAGGCCACAAATAATTCTACAATATTTTACAAAAGGGATGCAGGAAGTTATTTTGATCTCAATCGGATTGAGCGGGGTTACGGTCAGGATCACCACATCTGGATCAGATCGGGAGCCTTTATGCTGATGATACAGTTCAATTCAAATGAAGATCACTTGGCTGGATATATTTTTATAATCTGACATTGCAGTAGCAGCACTTCATCTTGATGAGTACAAATGTTGAGTTCAAGTAACTTGATCTCTGTTATTTTGCTGAACATCAACAACATTGTTACACTTTGTCGGGTCATGAATTTGCAAACTGCAGCTCTAAGGCCTCAAGACGTACAAACATCAAAGCATCTAAGTATTGAAATTTGTCTCTGTGACTCTCCCTTACCACTTTGAGTGAATCGCCTCTCTCTGTTTTTTTTTGTACTGATCAAATCTTAAACTTATTAGATTGTTTAAGCTGATTCATATACTTTGTAGAACATGTGACCTGCCCTCAGGGACACAAGCCTGACTATAAACCAGGCCTATGTTTCCATCATCACCAGGACAAGGCCTGCACTAATCCAATATATTATCATTATGAAACTGTTCAACCCATGTGGTTGAATTTAACAACATTCTCTAATGAAATATATGTGGTATTTTCTCAAGAAATAAGTCTGTTTAAAGGGAAATCACATTTAAAGTGCCATAAACAGCACACTGAAGCTCGAGAGGTTTGTGATCCTATGTAATTTCCGCCGAAAGAGGAGCCATTGTGCTATTTCCAGGTAGCTTTTATCTGGTGCCAGTCAGTCAGGAGGAAAACTAGCAAGCTCTCCTGCTACAGGGGGATTTCAAATGAAGCATGCTGATTTCCAAATAAGACAATTTGCCAGAAGCACAAATCTTCTCAAATAAAGATTGCATTCATAGTTATCATAAAAAGCCACTGTTGTTATAACATCTGTAACATCCTCCCGATGAAACCGTGTGTGCTCAAATCTTGTCTTGCTACCACAGCAGGGGAAGGATCATAATTTACTCATAGACCTGAGGGATTATGCAACGGCTGAAGAGGCTACTGTTTTCTGGATTACATAAAGACACTTGAGAATTTGTTGGTGCATTTGTAACATTTCGATAACGAGGTGTCATGTGTGGATTTTAATTGCCTTTGATTTTTTGAAATCACATTGAAATGTTGGCCATAAAATGTGGTGGACTTTCATCACATGTTTGAGGCATGGTCTATGCATTACACATGACTGTAATCTACCTGCAAAGAGAGTTGAAAAAGCACAGGTTGTGAACTGGAAATAAAATAGATAGTTTTGCTAAACACAACTGCAGGTAAAAACTGAAAAGAAGTACTCTGGATCCTTTTTTGGTAAGTTTTAATTGCCCTTTCATAATTCAACGGGGTGCATCATTGGTCAGTCATGTGATTATTGATAATTGATCAGTCACGTGAGTGAAATGTTTTGCTGCTCAAGTGATCCTCAAATTATAGAAAAGAACGTCCTATCCAGATCTTAAATAAAATGGATGGGAATGATGTTAGAATAAATATCATTTGAACAAATTTGAGCTCGAATAAGTGATAGAGGTGAGAACTTTAAGAGGTCATGGGACCACATCCTCACTCATGGTCTTGTTTGGACACTGTGAGGATCTGGTTGAATTGTTGTTACTAAATGTTTGTTGATTTCAGTTGTTCTGGATGTGCCAATGTACCATGAGCCTTTGAATGCCTTGTAACTCCGAGTAATGATTCCGTCTTTATCTTTGAATACAACAAAAACATTTGCTCATGGATAGCAAACTATTGATTCAGTTTCCACATGACTAACCTAATTTGCAGGACGTGTATTTTTCAAGGAAATCAGGCAGCAGAAACAGTCACATCCTCGATCTACATTAATTTACCTGCAATGCATCAAACACTGAAAACACTTTGTCAAAGCAGAGGAATTCATATTGTCCAAAACTCAATAATAAGTCAGCTGAATGAAGCCAGAAGTATCTGAGGACATCCAATAAAAGGCACGCGCTTCTCATCTGGAAGGAGTCTGTCAGCAGAGAGGTCATTTTGATATAGTGTATGTATTTTGTGTTCACACTCCAGTGTCCCCCCCCCCCCCCCCCCCCCCCCCCCCCCCCGAAGGTATTTTAAGATTTCTTTTTGGGCTTTTTGGGCCTTTATTGTAGGGATATGATAGTGGATAGAGTCGGAAAACAGGGAAAGAAGTCATTTAAGGATACCTTTCTGATAGATAAGGACAGCTGTCATTAAAAGTAACACATGAACACCAAGATTCCTTCAAGTGTTTGTGTCGTCGTGCCGCCATGTCGGCATGTCGGCTTGTCCCCCCCCCCAACGCTGTAAACCTAGGGGAAACACTGCACTCTAAAACACTCTAAAAAAAAAAAAGGCCAGTACGAAGCAATTTGTGAAGTCACAGTAGATATATACCAGACAACACAAAAACTTCATTTCACACTTAAAGTAGAAATCAACTTAATCCTGAGTGTGTTTACATTAAGGCTCATGTTTTCTGAATTATCTTTTCTTTTCTTTTTTAAAGCAGCCAAACGGTGTGTGTTTTTTGCCAAATGTGTATTTGGGACTAATGTGACTCATCTGTGCACTAAGAGATGCGCTTCCAGCCCAGCCGAGGCTCATGACAGTCGTTGTATCTGCTAAGAAACAGCTGAGCCTTTGTTGGCAGATTAACACTGCTGCCTAAATGCCTTATTTAAACAGTCCTTTGGAAAACGAATCACCAAGGTGCAAAGGAGCTATACATTAATTTGCAACTTGGGCTCCGTGCCAGAGAGGTTTGACAGAGTAACTAAACATTTCACAGTGGATGAGTGCGCTAAATGCATTGTGACAGCCACAGTGGTGTGTTTTGTTTCTAACAGAACACAGTGCACACAGAGGAAAACAGGCACACACAAACACTCTATATCATGACACATGGGCAAAGACACCTGTAACACACAGACAGACACACACACACACACCTGTGCACACACTCCTCTTACACTCTCTTTTCCTTTGTCGGTGGGGAAATTACAGACAAGACATTGAAAAATGTTGGGTGCTCAGAGTAATTTCAGATTAAGCTAATGGAATTTGAGATAAGATTGTTGCAGAACATCATGGGAAAACATATCTATTATGGAGACATATTAGCAGTTACGTTTGTCTGAGCTTTGTCATTGCGTTTGTTTCTTCTTTTTTTTTTAATCTTTTTTTTAATCTTCTCGTTGATCAACTTAGTTTCATTTATTGGCTTTACTGCCAGGAAAGTTTCGTTGGTTCATTTTTGTCCAAAGCAGTTTGATTAATTTTTGTACAAAAAACAACAACCTCATCATTATTGTAGGATTGGATGACTGCACACTCCATTTAGATATTTGGTATATGAATACCAAGGAAAAAGAAGAAAGAAGTCATGTGAATGTGCATGTGTGTGTATTTCCTGCATGTATGTCCAAAGGCTGTGTCAAGAAATATGTTTAATGTATGTGTCCTATAGCATGTGTAGTGCAGTATGTACAGTTATTTAGCTACCTAGGTATTCTCAAACACACCCAGTTTAACTTGTTTGAACGGCTTTCCTGTGTACTAGTTGAAGTAGACTCACTGCGTGTTTAATAACAAAAACCTGACGGTCACAGTATTTCAAAGGTCACACTCTCGGCAGGTTTTCAACTTTTACATATCTCTGCATTCCTTGAGCAGAATTGATTTTTTTTATAACTCAATAAACTTGTTTTGAGGTAACAGGGCCTTTATGGTAATTGAATAACTAAACAGGATGCTTCAGTGCTGCTACAACAATCTCCACCCAGCCGGGGGCAAGAGGCTCATTTTGATTGGCAGCGAGGGTACTCCCTATCTATTAGAGCATTCAAGAAAAAAACGTGGAAACGGAAAGTTTCTGGCCTACAAGCAGAAAGTATCAACACAGAGGGGACAGTGTTGTAAAGAGGAGCAGTACAGGAAGCTGAAATTTGCACTTCTGGCTCCCATGACCTTGACCTCTCCTCAGGTCAGAAACTTCTCACGTCGCAGCTGCAGTGAATAAACGTGAAAACTCTGAGGAGATGAGAGCACATGCGGATATTTTCAGGTCGAAGTTTGTGATCATATCTGCTGCCTGTGTTGCAGTACATGGTGTGTCGACTTTACCTTCACGTTTTTTCTACGTTGGATCAGAGCTGGGCAGAAACAAACTATAAACACTACTTGCACTTGTACTACTAGGATTTCTGAAAACGTTTCCCCCCTTCGTTTTAACATGTATATTTGTCGTTTTAACTACTAAATTTTTTTTAAGACGGGCTCATTACTTTAGCTGTAATGCATTTGGGGGCACTTCAATTTATTTATTTTTTACATGAGCTGCCTTCACAAAAAGTAGCAGAACAATCCTTTATCTAAATTCCACTGGAGCAGAGTTGATGCTCATTATTTACACAATATTTTTGTTTTTACTTTACTTAAAGTTACAGCTCTTTAGTTTAATTCATCTCCTCTAAACGTGATGTGAAGCTCATTTTGCTTTGTACAGAAACAGCCTTTAACAATGTTCCTAGGCCGGCTGCTTTTACACTATTTATATATTTATATTACTATTAGTACATTTCAGAGCAGTTGCATCTTCACTCTTACTTTAGTAATGAGGTTTAATCAGAATTTGAATTTTACCTGTCTTATTTTTTCACAAGTATCTGTATTTCTACTTGGGTAAAGTTAAAACGTGATGTTATAGCCAACTTAGTGAAGGTGCATTTCAAACTATAGGGAAGTATTTTTGGGGAAAAACCCTGGAAATGGTTTTCTGAGAAGAAGTCTGACCTCAATCCTGTCCAATGCCTTTAGGAGGAACCAGAAATCCGACAATAAGTCTGGCCTTGTCTCCACACAGCATCGGGAAACCTCACTGATGCTCTTGTGACTGACTTGAGGTAAATCCCTGTAGCCTGGTTCCAAGATGTGGTGAAAATCCTGAAACAGAAGAAGAGGGAATCATGAATCACATGAAGATGTTGTCAGAAATGAATTTGAGCTAAATGGACACATTAACCTTCTTAAGTTCTGTTATTATAGTGAGGATACAAATGATACAATATTAATGTCTGCTTTTTTTTCTGGTAATCCCCTGTGACTTTAAACAATTGACCCTCACATTTGGCTCTAAATGCATCTTAAAACTCATGACTATGAGAAACAAAACTGCAATGTTCTTTAAACAACCTTAAGGCGAAGTGATAACTTTTTAATTTATAACAAACTTTCAAACAGAACTCATTCTTTCAGTTTGTATGTGTGCTGTTTATATCAGAAAACAGCACCAAAAGTGCACACACAGACAAGGCCTGATTAACACATTAGGTGGGCTCAACATTTGCAATAACTCTGCTAATCTATGCAAACTTTCTTTAGCCTTGTTGCAATGTTGAATGCCTGACCGGCCGTGCAAAGGCGTATGGTAAAATATACTCTGTAAAATTCGGACAAAGGCCGACTTCTCTTCCGGCCCAACAAAGAATTCCAAGTTTCGCCATCCTGCCCAGCTGCCTAGAATAGACAACACAGCCTCTTTTGTCGGAGTGAGTCAATCTGTGTGGGTGTGAATGCATTAGCCCCTCACAACAGAATTATGCCCCTGGACGCCCCCGCTTTGCTTTCAAATATTCTGTGATAGGTTCCCGCGGTCATGTTTAGATCACTTCCGGACGATGCTTCGCCTTAAGAGAAGAAGAATGGTGACCATTGAGATGCTGAATAATTATACTTGGACCTGTGAGATGGGGAACACATAACCCTCAGAGGGCAGCATGACAAACATGTTTTTCGGGGCCTAGTGACAAAGACCATGTTTTGATGTGACTGAGCATCTTCCCTGAATTGAGTCATGCAACGGGGGTTATCGCTGCGGTGCGTGGGCCGTCAGTCGCTCTGTTTGTCCATCTCTGCACTTTGCTTTTCACTGTCTGACTAATGGATTTATGAGAGTGTGCCTGTGCGTGAGCGTGTATATGTATGTGTGGGAGTTAATTCTTGCATGCATATGCTCATGTGTGGCAGTATAGAGCATGTATCTGTGTGTAGTGTGTGTGTGTGTGTGTGTGTGTGTGTGTGTGTGTGTGTGTCTGTCTGTCACTGCAGCCTGGGGAAAGGAATGGACCACAGCAGCAGACGAGCACTCACACAGAAGCAGATCTCTCTGAAGTCATCGTTTCCAACAGCTAGCAGACCACTGGTCATTATCACGCACATGCAGCATCTGTGCAAATGTGAGTTCTCATGAAGGTCCATTGAGTACCGAACACAATTAATCTGTTCAGAACAGCCAGCAGGGCCTAACGATCTGTTCTTTTGGGCAGCACAGCCCACAATCTCTTAGAATTATGGTCATTAAATCTGTATTAAGTGGGCTTTTAAAAAAAAAAATATAAATACAGTTAAAGTGAAATTCTGATATTTGTCCATCATAACATTCTGCTCATTGTTTCTTCCAGATATGTACTCACTCCCTCTGCTCTAGAGACCTGGGTAATGATGTTCCGATACTATACTTACAATATAGGCTTGACTATTGGCCGCTCAGTACATTAAAGGATACACAAGTTAAAAAAGTAAGTTAAAAACAGACTGTGCTAATGTTAGCAGCAGCTCTGCTCATGATGTCCTCTGTCTGCTGCAGAGCGTCATAGAAAAGCCCGTTTGTACTTCAAATTGAAATCAATACAGCTTTAAAAATTGGATATTTTGAAACACTGATCGCTGACATTTTGTTGGCTTTGAATGCTATTGCAGCATCGATAATCACCAAACATTGTTTTTTTTTTTTTTTTGGCTACATGATAATTTACCTGAAATACGTTCTATTCTAAGATGTTCCTCATATTAATATTTCAGATATGGAAAACAAAAACAAATCACTTCCTTCATTTTAATGCATTGGTTTAGTTCTGTTCAAAAGTTGATTTTTTTGTACATCATCTAATCACCTAAAACTGCTTTTCTTAGACTTCAGTCCAGTTGAGGTTTCTTTTAGGACGGCATCATGTGATTATTTTCATTTTTGATTAATCTGCATCAACAAAATGTTTTGTTTCTGAAGTGTCATTCAAACATTCTTGGAAGTCTTAAAATTGCTTCTTTTTTTTTTTACAACTAATAACCATGACCTTTATTCTTTTACATAAATGACAGAGTTAAGCAGCCAATCCTTCTATCATTAAAGCTTGAATCAGAAATTAATTTGTGCTTAACGTAAGACTAAAACGATAAATCAATAATTGAAATAGTTGCTGGAAAATTTCAATTGCTTTTTCTTTAGCTTTAGTTTTACCTAAATTTGTTTTACATAAGTCCATAATCCATTTGAATGTTTGTTTCAGTTACAATAAGGGCCTTTACATGGTTTTCTTTAAAATGTTCATTTACAAAATAACCATTTTCACTGTTATGCACTCACTCCTTCTTTTCCCTGTTGAAATATTCTCTCTTACTGTATCTGAATCAAATTCAAAAGAGAATCATTAATGGCCCTCGATGAAAAGTGAATATATCTTCAAACCACACCCTCCCCCGTTCTCTCTAACACACACAAACATATAAACACACTCATGAATACGCTCACATTTCACATGCATACGTCGCACATGCACAGCTTGGCCCATTAGCGGTGACATGTGACGTTTCGATGTGGCAAATGAAGCTCAACAATTGATGTCAGAGCCTTACAAATTAAACAAATGGGGGGACCGCCATGGTGTATTAGGCACCCCAAACCCCCTGATGAACACAGGCGAGGCACACGCCAGCAGGACAACATTGTCTCGCTCCCCTCTCCTCCCCTACACGAGGCCTACACGAGAATGAGGAAACTGCCAAACACATACACAAACACACTACAGTGAGTCAATGAGCAAAATTAAACCAACCGGGAATTGATTGCCAATTGAGTCCTTTGACAAGCAAATAAACAGCACCGATTCTGGGGATCAATATGATTGATATGTCATTTGGTCTTTGATGCTCACTGTAGTGTATGTATACAGACTGTGAAAGCCGAGTAGGTCAAAGCATGGATGTCAATGAGTGAGTATTGCTGGCAGGTGCAGTCCTCATCAAGCATTATTTTGATAGGCATCAAACTGTCAGACTTTGTGAAACTCACTGATATTTGTATTTTATTTTTTTAAATCACCACAAAAAGCTTTAGAAAAATCAGTAATTGTTGGATAATGATGCCCTAGACCAACTAATCCACTTAGGCAGTTTGAAATCCAACAAAAATAAACTAAGAATAAAATATAAAATATATACTTGTATTTCATAGACAGAAACATAATATGTGAAAGTGGACCTCTAGCAATCCAAACACACACAAGTGAGCATTTACAACGCAACAAATGAAGTGCTAATAGTATATAACATGTTTTTGAATCTATTATAAATGACTGATAAATTCACATTTTCTCAATATTTTTGCCTTTGTTTCGGAAAGGAAAGTAAAGAGAGTCGGGTATGACAAGGGTTGAACTTGAACACGGGACGGCCATGAGGATGTGCTCAACCCGCTGAACTGAACTGCAGCTGATTTAATGTCACAGTAACATGTCTACACCTGACTGTGACGACGAAAGTAACCTGCTTAATGAAACCATTCCAACAAAGATCCCCTAGTTTTGTCATATTTCAATTGTTTTTCAGAAAGCTACTGCTGTATAATATCTAACGTCAATTTGACTATGAAGACCTGCAAGTACAAAGAAACAATATGGACCACCTAAAGCGTCTTCATTTGAAGTGTAGAGCTTTTGTTTTTGACCAGGTGGGAGTGAGAACATTTTCTGGTTAGTGATTGGTTTGTGTTTTCAAAAACTACTTTTTTAAGGGTCTTTGCTCATCTGATGTTTTTGAGTCTTTTTTTTTTTTAAACTTTCTCTTTGTTTCTTGCTTGACGCTGAGTATGTGTATGTGTGTTTTTTTTTACCTCGTGCATGTGTGTGTGTGTGTGTGTCTGAGCATTTGTTAATCCATATGCAAACACATTGTCGTATCGACAGACCTTCTGAGGGGTGTAACGTCCGGGGAGCAGAGGAGAGGAGCGGGGATGAGTCACGATTGGGATTTCTACGTTTCACAGCACCTGCACACACTATATGCCAGACACAATCACATCAAATCAAATTCAATACACACACACACACACACACACACACACACACACACACACACACGTACAAACAAAATACAAAAGTGGTAGCAATGTTAGTTGTGCACCAAGAACTACAAAAAGACCACAAATAGATATAAGACACAACACACACCTGTCAAATACACAAAGTGGTTACTGAAACAAATAGGCACACAATACATGACAATCTTTGCTCCCCCACACAATCAGACGGGTACACAGGTGTGGCAGGTCCATTTTGTTTTCACTAACCCCCATAGCCCTTTTCACAATCCACAGCAAATAGAGCTGGTGTTACAGGGCAGATATAGGTGTACAATTTCTTGTTTGGCTTTGTGAAAACATGGCGTAATGGCAGCGAGAAATTGCGTTGGGAATAAATGCATCACCTCTGTTTTGGGAGGGATGCCTCATCATAAGCCATCAGGCTGTATACGTGTTTATGTGAGCCTGTGAGTGTGTGTGTGTGTGTGTGTGTCTGTGTATGTGTGTGGAGAGGAGAGGAGAGGAGGAGAGGAGAGAGATGGAATATCTAAAAGGGGTTAAGTGCCAGGGTTACCCATCCAAGGAGCATTAAATGAAGGCTCTCACTTTGATGGACACCGGCACCGGGATCCCTGATGTCCCAAAATATTAGGTTTCTCTTCTAATAATGTTGGAAATATTGCCTACTGTCATGATTAATCTGGCTGGCTGCTGGGCCTGATTGCAGGTGACGCGGTCACAGCACAGTGCCTGTGTTAGTTTCCACACACCGTCAGCTTCGCTCCACACAGAGCTGCAGCCAGGAGCAGGGCCGATAGCAGCCATCGCAGCTGCTGCTAATGCAATGTGACAGCAGAGAAGGAAACCTTTATTTTAATTCAAACAACAAAAGCCAAACAGCCAAACTTCTCTACATGCCAAACATTTTCCCTCCAACACGATCAGTTTTTTTTTTTTTTCTCCGTATTTTCTCATCAAAAGTTATAGCGTCCCTGGCAGAATGATCGGTTATCTCTCCCGCTGACGGTTCACAAAGCTTTAACAACATCTAATTCTGACCAAGTAATTTGATTGGACAAGACAGATTCCATTAGCACTGATACAAAGAACATCGGCACTGGTACTTTTGATTATATGTATCACTCTGCCTCCAGTCTCCTGAATAGAGTTAATCAACACAACATAAGCATTACAGCAAAAACTCCTTGTAGCAAACTGTGTCCTGCAAAAACAGAAATATTTGCTCCACTACCATTTGAACTATGACTTGAAGACAAACTCTGTTAGTAGTGTGTGTGGTAAATGCAGTCTTTTATTCGGATATGATAGTCATCTAAGATCAATATACTAGTGGTTAATTTACAACCGCTGTTAACCTGCAGACACATGCTCTGCAGGTGTAAGCAAACAGAGAGAGAAAGAGACGTGAATGACATGATTTTTCTATACAAGAGTTGTGTCGGCACTGGCACATACAGGAAAGAGAACGGGGTGGGACAGAAAAATGCTGTGTGTATTAAGAGAGGAGAGGTGCGTCTGTGTGGATATGGCCATTCTGTGTGGGAACGCCGAAATGTGGTCGTTGTCTCTGGTTCCAGAAGTAAAATTTCCCCCATTCAAATCCTCCACTGACATTTCACAAAAAAAAAACACCCAATATCAAGAAATAGGAGCTTGGGACACAAGACAACCAGCTCCCCCAATAATTGTGACTATAATACATTTGATTTGGCACAAAAACTGCATTGAAAAACAGAAAAAAAAAGAGGCAAAGGTGCAAGACCGTGAATGTGTTTTCAAGGAACTACCCATCCCACAACCCTTTTGGGTAGTATTCTTCTTAAATGTAACGTTTGTTTTTGTTTAGTGTTTATACTACCAATACACGTGTTGTAATGTCTTGTCGTTTCTGTTGTGTGTTTAATATATGACATTCACTGCGGCCTAGCAAGTTCATTAGTGCATTTTGTGTTGGCTAACAAGCTAGCCTGCTCGCAGAGGGGAGGGAAACATTGCCATGGTAACAGCGAGCTCAACCAATCCGAGGCATCACTGCGACACTTGCAGTTCTCTGCAAATAAACCAAAAACTAGGTTGATATCATACTGTAACCGAACTTTCTGGGTTTTTATCGGACTTGATAAGAACATAATAAATGGCGCAATACGAACTCCTGTCTCATACAGGAGCATGTTTCACACACAGGTTAGCTCGTGGGTTAAGTCTACCTTGGATGGTTATGACATTACGGCTCAATAATCAGTTCCGCTAAGGAGAACATGAATGGGATTTTACTTCTGAAACCACACTGTTAACCACTACAGCTCCCTCTGTCATGATTTGGTTTTGTATTTTGTATATTTGAGTTTCCCGTTTGATCCCAGTGTTGCTCGTGTGATAATGTTTCCTAGTGTTGATGGTTTCCTAGTTTTGTCTTCAGTGTTTCCCGTGTGTTTTTGTTATCAATGTTTCATAGTTTCGGCTTTAGTGTAACTTCGTACCCTAGTGTTTCTTTATGTTCTCGTGTGCTTTAGTTACATTCTTGAGTTCTTCAGTGTTTCATGATTAGTACTTCTCCTCAGTGTTTCTTGTATTTTATTCCTGCCTCTGTGTGTTTCCCACTGCGATTGTCCTCACCTGTGTCTTGTTAGTCTCACCTGTGTCTGATTACCCCATGTCTATTTAGTCTCAGTGTTTCTTCCCCCCTTTGTGTCAGTTCATTGTTGTGTCGTATGTGAGTCTGTGTTGTAAGTCGGTGTTGAATGTTGCATGTCAGTCTTCCTTGTTATTTCCTCCTTGCTCTCTGTGGGGTTTTTTTTACCCCTTGGTGGTTTTTTCAGTTGAATATTTTTGGTTTTCTGCAATTGGGTCCACCTCTGAAGTTTTTCCAACACTGTGAAAATCCTTAACAGGCAGTTAACACACTGTGACTGTCAACACTTTGAAGAACCAAAAATGAATTTTAGCCGTTCTTAAATATCCCAACAAAATCTAATAGTATTCAACCTTGCTTTGGTAAATTGAGCTACAAGCAGGCACTCATCCTGAAGTATTTAATAAGTAGATAAAGACATCATAAAGTCACAAAATAGTTATTAAAAAAAAAACCGAACCTGAATACTTACAGACCTTGTGCTCTTATCTAGCTGGTGCTTCACAAATGTAAGGTACGTCATTTGTCGTTTTATAATTCATTCCTGTCGTTAACCGTGCTTCTCCTTTTCTCCACAGTAACCCTTCAAAATAAAAGCACCAGCCTGTATCGTATAATGTCACTAACGGGTACATGTTCAAACAGGCCAATACTTTTTTTTTTTTTTTTTTTTTTTATGAAAACAAATGGACACTTACAACAGATTTTTTTAGGGTCATTTATAAAAGTCTTCATCTTATTTTTGATCCTTTGTGCCCACCAATGTGTGAGTCGGTCCTTGCTAGAACAGTATCTGGCAAAGGAAGAGAGAAAGACAGACGCAGAGTGGAGGTATTTGCAGATGTGGAGGAAGGCACAAAAACATTTGTCATATCAAAGGCTCGAATTATTGCACAAAGTAGGGTCAGTTTCACATGCCACTTAGAGGTCCCATTGTACTGATGCTGAACAAGACCCCCTTTATGTGACAAGCTTGAAAAACAACGTTGGCCTTCCTCATAATCAAATCTGTAGATCCCAACAGGCCAACAGGCCCTGCCACTTGGAATTCTTTGCATTGGCCATGGTCAGGACGTGCCGTTTGGCCCCAACAATGGTAACATTGATTTTAGCGCCATGAGAATTTTGGTTGAGCTGTAAAAACTGGGACCGGGGGGGGGGACACACACCGATCTTTGCCTTTCCCAGGAGGGTGCGTGTGGAGCCGCGGGGGGAAGGTGAGTCACTCGGAGGCTCCAGGGCTCTGACCCGTTGGACCCCTGGCCTAATTCAATCAGTCCAAGCATCATTAGCCTACCATTATAAGACATTATCTCCCAGGCTGAGTAGGACAGTTATCCCATGCCAGCGTTAAAAAGAAAATAGCAACACACTTCCTGTCCTCATTTTGCTTCCTTTAGCACGTCTGTGCACCACAATTGAAGACTGATTGTCTCGCCACAATCGGGCCTTGTACACGTGTTTTGGGGAACTGATGGTACATTGATGTCTTGTTGCTATGGGGCTGGGGCTAAGGCCATGGCATTAAGGCATGACCTTCCTGTTTAGCTGCATAGTAACTTACTCAGTTGATACAAATTACCCCGCTTTTTTCGATCTACCAGTTTAGCCACCGCTATCTGAGCAGGGGTCAAACAGCTCTTTCATGTGGGGCGGCTTTTGAAGTGGCTGCAGAATTACTGTGAGACTTTAGCACCCAGCATCTTGATGCAGGGGGAGGGAATGTGAAGAGAGCAGAGGCCTGAACAATGGGCCCCCCTTAGAAAAGCCTCTAAATCTCGGTGGCTAACTTCAAAAGAGCCCCCGGTGTCAAAGCCAGTGTTGTGGCTGGAGCTGGACACGCCGTTTTCCCTGGATATAAATGTTTTATTAGAGGGTACACCTCCTCAGGCTGTCCCTGTCACTGTCAGAGGTGGGAGGAGGAACAAGGGGACACTGTGCGCCCCTGAGAGCGACATCAAACATAATGGGCTTTGCATGCATGCACACAGCCAACAAAAAGTTATTCATCAAATTGTATCACATGTTGAATTTTGTTTTTTTTACAGCCTTGCTCCTAGTCATAATACCCTTCAGAGGTACTTTTCCTTTTAATAAAGTTTTCTCTATAAATGTTGCTTTTTATTTTCCTATCGTACAAATAATTGTTTTTGGTCGATTTTCCATCAGCTAGAAAGAGATTGCCATGGGCCTCATGGTGTAAAAGACAACAATACAGACTTTTCACAAGTCTTTAAAGTACTTGCACTTGTTTAGAGTTACTTAGAGCTCCTTTTTAAATTAAAGGAGTTATCCTTAAACAAATAAATTACATTTTTAATGAGATAAGGAAACGGGAAATATGCATTTCACAAGCTTTGGGTTAATGAAAAAATATTGTTTTTCAAATCTGTGTCTGATGAGAACTGCCTAAAACGATAATTGCAATCAAATGGTAATCAATTTTATTTAGTGGAGATTTACCCTGTGACAGAAAACACCATACAATTAAACAAAAACAGAGCCAAAAATACTGCCAGCAAATAAAGAAGGCAGATATAACACAATTGTCAAGTGAAACAATCAAATGATAATCAAAAAATAATAAAGGAAAGTTTGGATGAATTACTTCAATTAGAATAAAACCACTACTCCGTGAACACCAGTGTTAAAGGGATGTTTGAAAGGTGTTGTTACACACTTAACTTCTCAGCTGTAATGACGAGCCACATGCTAGCTACAATGATTTGGGTATGTCATGTGCGGCATCACATTGCCAGACAAATATCACAATTTGCTAAAAGTATACATAATTCATCACCAATCAGTCTTGCCTCCCCGTGCAGACTCCTGTGTTATCTCACAGAAGATAGATGTGGGAGCGGAGCCCTTTGAGATCCAGATGGTACATTCCCAACAATAAGGTTTGGGCTTCCTTTGGAAAATGATCCTCTTCCTGTGTGCGACACTCATGTATCATCGTCAGCCGGTAATGAGATGACGCTCCCGAATGAAAATCTGAAAAAAAGAAAGAAAGAGAGAAAACACTTCTGCTTCCAGTATTTCTTAATCTTGCTTCAAATTATGTAAGTAAACGTTTCGTCTTTCATAGCCTCTGAATCATGCGACAAACCACATGCACATTAATGCAATATTTTCCTAATAAGGCTGGCAATGTGATGAACACTGTGTCATCGATGCTCGCTCATTCTCCATGGTTGCACCGCTCACTTATGAATTTGTTTCCAGGAAAAGCTTGAGCGCAAAAATTATCTTTGTAAACCATGTGCCGTTTATCAAAACATTAATTCTCTCTGCACAAATGTAATGGGAGCTGGGAGAAGAATGTGAATCTTTTGAAGATGACTTTTATTAGCTTTTATCCCATTAAAAGCTGTTTTTCTGCCTGTTTGATGCATTATTTGTTGACCCTGCCGTCCTTTTTTGCCAAAGCTTTGATAATGTTAATCAAAACCTTGCTCGGCCTCTCTCTTGCACCGTATTGTTACTTTTATCAAATTATATCACATGATGATGAAGCCCTTTCAAAATCCGCACTACATCCGCGTCTATTGGCAGCTACAGTGAAATATGGCAGCTCTTCTTCTCTGAAAGACTATTTGGAAATTTCAAATCTTCCTCTCTTTTCAGGAGGCCTTTTGTGACCCCCATTACACATTCTAGACTTAACGTCAAAGAGCGAGGAAGAGATTTAATTTGTTGACGATTGCCACCGATCTCCCTTTAAACGGCTTTTAATTGATAACGGCAAGGGAGAGCGGTGAACTTTAAATAGACATTCTAATTATCGGCTTTAAGAAGCAGGGGCTTTTTGGGAAATGTTATGGCATTTGGAATGGGATTAATGGGCGAGCGAGGCGCTGGCCACCCCGCAGCTAAATGACATTAAAGAGGGAGATGAGTGGTGCTGCTGAAGGGAGCAAACCCACTAGTCACAGGAGCCAGGGCGCCCACTGCCTTGGGCACATACACCGTGGGGTAACGTGAGGGGGAGGAGGAGGGAAGTGTGGGGGGGGGGGGTATTACATTATCCAGCTCTCCTAGACTTCACCCTTATAGACACTCTGATACAGTACGGCCATACTTCACCAATGCAGCACTCTTACAGAGATGGGTAAAACCCCTTTATGAATACTTGAAAAAGTGTAGCAAGTGGTAGTCTGTAACCAGTGTTGGGAAAGCTACTTTAAAGCGTAGTTTTTAAGCAAGTTGACGGCTGAGTAGAGAATGGAGGAATGCACTTGTCTGGATAACTTAAGGTACTTAAAAGTGGAGTTTCACTTAAAGGGTTAAACTGTGAGGAGATATTTATTGCAACAAGAAGAACACTTTTTTTCACATGTTGCTTTATTCCCTCAATGATCTATGTGTTTTGTACATTTTTTTGTCAAAAAGTCAACACTTTTTGTACACAATGCTTAAATTATTTTGTTATATTTCTCATTTTATTCCAGTTTATATCTTTATAACTACATTTCTTACTTATGTATTTGGGAAAAGAGCAACTCCAACTTCCAGATTTAACCCCCTGTGATTAATAGAGTTTTATATTGGCACATCATTTATTCAAATTTGTTTTAAAAATGACATATAGTTCTCCTCAATATCGTCTCCAATAATACATTTTGTTGAATGACTGAATCCTCTGCGTTCTATTCTCCGTACATGTCAGTCAGTGCTAGTTTAATCTTAAATTGAACTAGCTCTAATGCACCCTTTGTTGACCCAACATTAAGTCTTAAAATTCACCTGGTTTTCTTCTCTACATTTCTGGTCATGCCCGACTTCAGCTACAGTTTGTATCTCTGAAACCTTTCACCTACAAATTGAGCTTTTGACTGATTTTTTGGAATTTTTGATTTGGATTTAAACTCAACACTGGGGTTTTTACTTCTTTGATGGCTCGTCTGGTAATCTCACATAACTAAAAGGAGTCTGTCCCATAATTTGATCAGGCCATGATGGTATGAAACTAGGCAAAATTCATTATGTTCCTTGAGGTGCTTAAATGTCCTCAATGTGCCTCCTTTGTACCCTTTTTTGTTATTTTAGTACATCTGTTTTGCCAGAAGGATGTGTTCTGATATGGTCGGGAACTGTCCCTTCTTTAATGCACCATGAATAAAAACAGAATGGTTCATTATGAGCAGAGGTTTGTACCTTACGTCTTTTTTTACTTTTCCTCCTTAACTGGAGGCCACAGTGGAAATTGTTGGTTTTATGTTTAAGACACGGTGGATGAACTAAAACCTTAGACCATTTTGTTATTTGAAACCAAATGACGTCACAATGGTAAGTTTTCAGCTAGTTATATGAGTGTTGCCCATCATCAACGCTTCAAGAGCTCCAAATTGTGGCCTTATGAGTTCCGGTGATATTTTTTGTTGATGTTTTTTGTCTCATGAAAGAGTACTCCAAGCCTGTGAGAACAACATGTTTTGGATTTGTTTTCCAATTGAGAAATCACATATTTCCTGCCCCTATCAGTCTAGGACAACATTGTTTGTGTATACAATCCCAGTTTGTAAGAAATACCATGACTAATCATCTCTAATGATGACGAAGTTCAGGCATCCTATTAAAAAGAAACCAATGTAATGTCAGAGGAAGCTTCATTGCTCCTATATTGTTCTATACATGGGGCAATGGCTTTGTTTAAGTTTAAGTATATTATAATGGTCCAATTTTAATATAGTTATTCTTACTGATATGTTGCATGATGGAAAACAATGGCTGAATTGTGTTGTATTAAGCTGTTGAAACTCCTGCTTAAGCATATTATCTGAAAATCTTTGTCTGCGCAATTCTATATCCTGTTGTGATCTAAATTTCCCATTATATGTAGTTGCATTTTGATATTTTATTCTTTAATGTATTTGCTGTTTCATATTAATTCTAACTGATGCAGTACGGACGTTATCGGCGATGTATCAAACCTGGCGCAGACTGTAAAGTGGTACCTAATCACTCAGACTAGTTAAGGTCTACACACCTAAAGCACGTTAATAAGCCTGACTAATTCAGCCTGCCTGGCCCTCTGTGGGTCTCCGTGGTCTTGCTGGGTGTTCCAGACAGA